>NC_057936.1:19619234-19919234 GCF_018555375.3 Anguilla rostrata
AAAGGTAGAGATGAGAGGGTGAGAGAGGGGGAGAGACAGAGAATTTCCAGGAGGGAGAGATCAGCAAACCTGTGCCCCCACCACGGCCAGAATGGCGCGGGGTGTGAGAAAAAGGAGAAGGAGGAGGAGAGGGCTGCAGGGGTTGCAGTGTTCCTGGTGGATCCAGGTCTCAGTGAGGGCAAGATGTAAAGAGAGGGGGGAGGACGCGTAGGCTAAAATTTGAAGTCAGCCTTCCGCGTAGCGCAGACTGGCAGTTCCATAGCCTCCTGCGACCGTGAAGTTGTCACAGGGGTCAATGAGGGATAGCGAAGGTTGGAGGGGTTCCGTCGCCGCGGGGGGCCTCGCCTGCAGAAGCGAGTTCTGAAGGGGAGAGAACAGGTTGGGATGGGATGGGCACATAGCATAGCAGTGAGGACAGGAGTAGAGAGAGGAAGGGTGATGGTTAGAAGGATAGGGATGCAATGACACAAACTGGGAGGGAGCGACGCTAGCGTCGCTCCAAGCCAGACTACAAGCCCTAATTAGCAAATGAAAAGCAGCTGGTGACCAAGCAATTGCCCCACAAACCAGCAGCTAACTAGCTCCACACAATGCCTGCTTGATGCAGTCACTTAAGAGCAAATGAGGCTAATAAGGTACTACACTTTAAACTACACTTCACAAACAAACACCAAAACTAATGCTGGGCAAATGTAATGGATACACATGAAGTACACAATTGTTAAGGTGCGTTTCACTTCACTCTTATATGAAAAGGCAAAGAACGACCAAATCTGTTATACAACAAGCATTTCAGTTGTGTGTAGGAGTTCCAGCCTTAGGTATGTAATCAGTAATTTTTGTTCATTGGGATGGATGTGTGAATCCTAGCGCCGACCTTAAGCTCATAATCTGCTGCCTGCGACAAATGACTGTTTGTCTCTTCCGTGAAAATGAAAGAAGCGGGGAATTAGAAGTGGATGGCTCTATTTCCTGCCCAGCTGGCGGATGATTGCAGCGCATGACTCATCCCGTACGGCTGGGCTGGTGCGATCCGTAATTAATGTGGACGGCCGCGCCGCCACACACTCTGTCAGCCGCATGTCCTCTCTGAAATCACCTTCCTCATCCTCTTCTCTCTCCTTCCTGTTTGTTCGTCCACACCTCCGCTGCCAGGGAAAATAAGCTGTTCAGTGAACATGAAATTAGGAACATCATGTTCCAGGTGCTGTCTGGCTTGGCCTTTGTGCACAAGCATGGTAAGACTTCTTCGGCTCTACTCTCTTCCCCTCTGTCGCTGCGTATGATGAGCATTGCACTATTGCCGTCATCATTATACCCTAGTCTTTGTCTCTTCGAATCTTTGAAGACCTTTTCCTCATCTAGATTTGTTGAGCTTGCTTTACCAGGGTATGAAAAGTCCAGGTGTCATACAGTAAAAGCCCTGCCGTGTATCTCTTCCACCCATGAAGCCAGCTGATTTCACTAATTAGTTCTACTTCCTGGCTGAAGAAATGTGCTAATTAGCAAACCCAGGTGATTAGAATTATATACTGGGGAGGACCTTTACTTTCTGAGCCTGGATTTTCCACCTCTGGCTCCTAGTATTGTGTTCATTCAGACAGTATGTTTGGCTGTTGAAATTCTTTTGAGGATATTTATGTGGAATATCATCACTTATCCTCCATGATAATAACAATTCAAACACAGATGTATATCATATCCACTTGTATTAGCTGAATATATTATTTATATTAGTAAATTCATAGAAGATGAAACTCTTAGAAGGTGTTGTCTTATGCAACGCATGCACTGTGTTGTAATATACAAGTTACCAGATTTAACACTACCGATTCCTTAATGCATTGTATGTCTATCAGTTGTATTTACATGAAACAGTTTCCTTGAGCTATGTCTTTTTTTAGTGCTTATTAAACAACATTAGGGACTGTTTAATTGAAATGTACATACATTCAGAAATGTATTTGTTAAAAGAAGTCAGTTCTGTTAAAATATGTATATACAGTTTCGCACATGACCATATGACGCTCCCTTAGGATTTTTCCATCGAGATATGAAGCCAGAGAACCTCCTGTGCATGGGCCCGGAGCTGGTGAAAAGCGGGAAAGGGTCGCATTATAAAAATGGGGATTTTCCCAAAATTTCCCCATAAAAATTCTATGCCATGCTGAAATTTTGGGGCTCCTCAGCCCCGCGATAATGATGGGTTTCCCTTTTCGTTTCTTTGCATCCCCAAAAAATTTCCCCTTTCAATTGCATTTTTATCACAAAATTCCCAAATTTCTAATCACTCCCCCCCTGATAATTAGATATAAACTACTGACTTTGTTTTGGGCTCCCACTTCTCATAAAGGGAAAAGGCATCTGATCAAAAAATGGGCACTGAACGTCTCCCCCTCCCCTTTGGGCCAAAGTGTATCAAGGCCTCGGGTTTTGTTCCCCATTTTACCGAGCTCCAAAAGTGCTCCTGGAACACAAAAAATACACAATTGTTAGGTGCGTTTCACTTCACTCTATTGAAAAGGCAAGACGACCAAATCTTGTATACAACAAGCTTTTCAGTTGTGTGTAGGATTCCCAGCCTTAGGTATGTAATCAGTAATTTTTTCATTGGGAGGGATGTGTGAACCTAGCGCCGACCTTAAGCTCATAACTCTGCCTGCGCAAATGCTGTTTTGTCTTTTCCCGTGAAAATGAAAGAAGCGGGGAATTAGAAGTGGATGGCTCTATTTCCTGCCCAGCTGGCGGATGATTGCAGCGCATGCCCTCATCCCGTACGTGGGGGTGGTGCGATCCGTAATTAATGGACCGCCGCCCGCCACACACTCTGGCACCGCAATGTCCTCTCTGAAATCACCTTCCTCATCCTCTTCTCTCTCCTTCCTGGTTTTTTCGTCACACCTCCGCTGCCAGGGAAAATAAGCTGTTCAGTGAACATGAAATTAGGAACATCATGTTCCAGGTGCTGTCTGGCTTGGCCTTTGTGCACAAGCATGTAAACTTCTTCTGGCTCTACTCTCTTCCCCTCTGTCGCTGCGTATGATGAGCATTGCACTATTGCCGTCATCATTATACCCTAGTCTTTGTCTCTTGAAACTTTGAAGACCTTTTCCTCATCTTTGATTTGTTGAGCTTGCTTTACCAGGTATGAAATCCAGGTGTCTACAGTAAAAGCCCTGCCGTGTATCTCTTCCAACCCCCTGAAGCCAGCTGATTTCCCCTAATTAGTTCTACTTCCTGGCTGAAATTTTGTAATTAGCAAACCCAGGTTTATTAGAATTATTACTGGGGAGGACCTTACTTTCTGAGCCTGGGTTTTCCACCTCTGGCTCCTAGTATTGTGTTCATTTCAGACAGTATGTTTTGGCTGTTGAAATTTTTTGAGGATATTTATGTGGAATATCATCACTTATCCTCCATGATATAACAATTCAAACACAGATGATATCATATCCCTTGTATTGCTGAATATATTATTATATTATTTAAAATTTATAGAAGATGAAACTCTTAGAAGGTGTTGTCTTATGCAACGCATGCCCGTTTTTAATATCAAGTTACCAGATTTAACACTACCGATTCCTTAATGCATTGTATGTCTATCAGTTGTATTTACATGAAACAGTTTCCTTAGCTTGTCTTTTTTTAGTGTTATTAAACAACATTTAAAGGGGCTGTTTAATTGAAATGTACATACATTCAGAAAAGTATTTGTTTTTAAAGAAGTCAGTTCTGTTAAAAAAATGTATATACAGTTTCGCACATGACCATATGACGCTCCCCTTTGGATTTTCCCTCGAGTATGAAGCCAGAGAACCTCCTGTGCATGGCCCGGGCTGGTGAAAATAGCGGACTTTGGGCTGGCGAGGGAGATTTGCTCTCGTCCGCCATACACAGACTATGTCTCCACGAGATGGTAAGGGACCGGCTCAAGCCAATGAAAACCGTTGGCCCCATGTCGATAAGCAGATATTCAAACACTGCTACCTGAACATTTAAACAGGGGAATATTTTCCCGGGAAAAGGATATATTCCCTGTTTCCGTTGTTTTTTTGTAAAGCTGGAATGGTGCATTATCGAAAATGCGGACTTTCAGAGTACCAGGTGTAAATGCTATGCCATGCGGGCATATTGGGCTCCTCAGCTCAGCGATAATGATAGGATTACTCTGTCTCTTCATGCATCCCCAAAACACTTACCTTTAGAAATTGCATTCTTATCACAAAGATTGCATCTAATCACTCCCCCTGAGTAATTAGATGATAAATCTGACTGACTTTGATATTCCCCACTTCTCATAAATGGAAGAGCATCTGATCAGAAATAGGCACTGAACGTCTGCCCCCCTTTGGGCAGAAGTGTATGAGCAGAGTGCCTCGGGTTGTTTTCTCCCCGGGGTCCCGAGCTCCAGAAGTGTCCTGAGGTCCTCTGCCTACAGCTCGCCCATCAAACATGTGGGCCGTGGGTGACATGGGGCGACTCTACACCTCCCCCCCTTTTTTCCGGAAAGCGAAGTGGCTTGTGCGGCGTGAAGCGACTCATTGACCGAGAGGAGTGCGGTCTCTGTCGAGTGGCCAGGTCTGAAGCCAGACTGGTAGGGGTCTAGGAGGTTGTTCAGGAGAGAAAAGAGGAGAGTTGATTAGAAGCAGCTCGTTCAATTGTTTTGGATAGGAAAGGGAGAAGGGAGACAGGACGGTAGTTCTGGATGACAGAGGGGTCCAGAGTGGGCTTTTTCAGCAGTGGGGTGACGTGGGCCAGCTTGAAAGAGGAGGGGAAACGTCCAGAAGACAAGGAGGAGTTCACGAGGGAGGTGACATATGGGAGGATGTCAGGTGTGATGGTCTGGAGGAGAGAGGAAGGGATGGGGTCAAGAGCACAGGTGGTGGGGCGGTGGGAGAGTAGGAGCTGGGAAACATCAGAGTCAGTGAGGGGAGAGAAAGTGGAGAAACAAGGGAGGGAACAGAGCTGGGGGAGTGGGGAAGGGTGGTGGTGGACGTGAAGGAGCTGCGGATGTCTGCAATTTTCTCATCGAAGAAAACTGCAAAGTCATCTGCAGCGAGGGAGGACTGAGGTGGGGAAGGAGTGCTGAGGAGAGAGGAGAAAATGGAGAACAGCTGATGAGGGTTAGAGGCAGATTTATGGATTTTTGTTTGATAATAATTAATTTTGGCAGAGGTTACAGCGGTAGAAAATGTAGCTAGTAGAGACTGGTAGGCAGACAGGTCGGATTGAGCCATGGATTTCCTCCACTTCCTCTCCGCTGCACGTAGGCTGGCCCGGTTGGTTCGGAGGGGGTCAGACATCCACGGACTGGGAGGGGACGAGCGTGCCTGCCTGGAGACTAGAGGACAGAGAGAGTCAAGTGCTGAGGAGAGCGAGGAAGACAGAGTGGAGGATGCAGAGTCAGTGGGAAGGTTGGAGAAGGATTCAAGAGTGGGGAGTGAAGCAGTGACACTGGAAACGAGAGAGGAGGGAGAGAGGGAGCGGAGATTCCGGCGGACCATGACAGTAGGAGTGGATGGAGGGGAGGGAGGGAGGGGAGTAAGAGGGAGGGAGAAGGAAATGAAGTGGTGGTCAGACTGGTGCAGAGGGGTCACTGTGGGATTGGAAGAGGAGCAATTCCTCAGGATAACCAGGTCTAGGAGATTGCCAGCTTTGTGTGTTGGTGGGGAGTGCATTAGGGAGAGATCGAATGAGTGAAGTAGAGGCAGGAAGGCTGCGGAGTGGGAGGCATCAAGGTGGATGTTGAAGTCTCCCAGGAGGATCAGTGGGTGCCATCCTCTGGGAAGGAGCTCAGCAGGGTGTCGAGCTCATCAAGGAAGTTTCCCAGGGGCCCTGGAGGGCGATAGATAACTACAATATACAAGTTAACAGGATAGGTGATTGAGACAGAGTGGTATTCAAAGGTAGAGATGGAGAGGTGAGAGAGGGGGAGAACAGAGAATTTCCAGGAGGGAGAGATCAGCAAACCTGTGCCCCCACCACGGCCAGATGGGCGGGGGGTGTGAGAAAAGGAGAAGGAGGAGGAGAGGCTGCAGGGGTTGCAGTGTTGCCTGGTGTGATCCAGGTCTCAGTGAGGGCAAGGAAATGTAAAGAGAGGAGGGACGCGTAGGCTGAAATGAAGTCAGCCTTCCGCGTAGCAGACTGGCAGTTCCATAGCCCTCCTGCGACCGTGAAGTTGTCACAGGGGGTCAATGAGGGATAGCGAAGGTTGGAGGGTTCCGTCGCCGCGGGGGCCTCGCCTGCAGAAGCGAGTTCTGAAGGGGAGAGAACAGGTTGGGATGGGATGGGCACATAGCATAGCAGTGAGGACAGGGAGTAGAGAGAGGAAGGGTGATGGTAGAAGGATAGGGATGCAATGACACAAACTGGGAGGGAGCGACGCTAGCGTCGCTCCAAGCCAGACTACAAGCCCTAATTAGCAAATGAAAAGCAGCTGGTGACCAAGCAATTGCCCCACAAACCAGCAGCTAACTAGCTCCACACAATGCCTGCTTGATGCAGTCACTTAAGAGCAAATGAGGCTAATAAGGTACTACACTTTAAACTACACTTCACAAACAAACACCAAAACTAATGCTGGGCAAATGTAATGGATACACATGAAGTACACAATTGTTAAGGTGCGTTTCACTTCACTCTTATATGAAAAGGCAAAGAACGACCAAATCTGTTATACAACAAGCATTTCAGTTGTGTGTAGGAGTTCCAGCCTTAGGTATGTAATCAGTAATTTTTGTTCATTGGGATGGATGTGTGAATCCTAGCGCCGACCTTAAGCTCATAATCTGCTGCCTGCGACAAATGACTGTTTGTCTCTTCCGTGAAAATGAAAGAAGCGGGGAATTAGAAGTGGATGGCTCTATTTCCTGCCCAGCTGGCGGATGATTGCAGCGCATGACTCATCCCGTACGGCTGGGCTGGTGCGATCCGTAATTAATGCGGACGGCCGCACCGCCACACACTCTGTCAGCCGCATGTCCTCTCTGAAATCACCTTCCTCATCCTCTTCTCTCTCCTTCCTGTTTGTTCGTCCACACCTCCGCTGCCAGGGAAAATAAGCTGTTCAGTGAACATGAAATTAGGAACATCATGTTCCAGGTGCTGTCTGGCTTGGCCTTTGTGCACAAGCATGGTAAGACTTCTTCTGGCTCTACTCTCTTCCCCTCTGTCGCTGCGTATGATGAGCATTGCACTATTGCCGTCATCATTATACCCTAGTCTTTGTCTCTTCGAATCTTTGAAGACCTTTTCCTCATCTAGATTTGTTGAGCTTGCTTTACCAGGGTATGAAAAGTCCAGGTGTCATACAGTAAAAGCCCTGCCGTGTATCTCTTCCACCCATGAAGCCAGCTGATTTCACTAATTAGTTCTACTTCCTGGCTGAAGAAATGTGCTAATTAGCAAACCCAGGTGATTAGAATTATATACTGGGGAGGACCTTTACTTTCTGAGCCTGGATTTTCCACCTCTGGCTCCTAGTATTGTGTTCATTCAGACAGTATGTTTGGCTGTTGAAATTCTTTTGAGGATATTTATGTGGAATATCATCACTTATCCTCCATGATAATAACAATTCAAACACAGATGTATATCATATCCACTTGTATTAGCTGAATATATTATTTATATTAGTAAATTCATAGAAGATGAAACTCTTAGAAGGTGTTGTCTTATGCAACGCATGCACCGTATTTTAATATGCAAGTTACCAGATTTAACACTACCGATTCCTTAATGCATTGTATGTCTATCAGTTGTATTTACATGAAACAGTTTCCTTGAGCTATGTCTTTTTTTAGTGGTTATTAAACAACACTGTTAACACTGTTGGACTGTTTAATTGAAATGTACATACATTCAGAAATGTATTTGTTAAAAGAAGTCCGTTCTGTTAAAATATGTATATACAGTTTCGCACATGACCATATGACGCTCCCTTAGGATTTTTCCATCGAGATATGAAGCCAGAGAACCTCCTGTGCATGGGCCCGGAGCTGGTGAAAATAGCGGACTTTGGGCTGGCGAGGGAGATTCGCTCTCGTCCGCCATACACAGACTATGTCTCCACGAGATGGTAAGGGACCGGCTCAAGCCAATGAAAACCGTTGGCTCCCATGTCGAATAAGCAGATATTCAAACACTGCTACCTGAACAGTTAAACAGAGGAATATTTTCCCTGGAAAGGGATATATTCCCTGTTTCCGTTGTATTTTGTAAAGCTGGAATGGTCGCATTATCGAAAATGCGGACTTTCAGAAGTACCCAGTGTAAATGCTATGCCATGCTGCAATATTGGGCTCCTCAGCTCAGCGATAATGATAGGATTACTCTTCGTCTTCATGCATCTCCAACACTTACCTTTAGCAATTGCATTCTTATCACAAAGATTGCCATCTAATCACTCACCCTGAGTAATTAGATGATAAATCTGACTGACTTTGATATTGCTCCACTTCTCATAAATGGAAGAGCATCTGATCAGAAATAGGCACTGAACGTCTGCCCTCCCCTTGGCAGAAGTGTATGAGCAGAGTGCCTCGGGTGTGTCTCCCCAGGTACCGAGCTCCAGAAGTGCTCCTGAGGTCCTCTGCCTACAGCTCACCCATCGACATGTGGGCCGTGGGCTGCATCATGGCCGAGCTCTACACCCTCCGGCCCCTGTTTCCCGGCAACAGCGAAGTGGACGAGATCTTCAAGATCTGCCAGGTCCTTGGGACAGTGAAGAAGGTCAGTGACCAGCAGGATGCTTCTGAGCTGACAAAGATGAGTGTCAGTTTGCAGGACTCATTGGGTTGGAGTGTGATTGTGGTTTTTTCGCTCTCATTCAAACAAAAATATTTGATTATGAGGCGATTGATTAGAGATAAAGATGATGAATAAAGATTACTCAGCCTTAATATTTAAAAAAATCATTGTACTGTAGGCCTATTCATGTTGTGTGTTTTTACACTCATATTTGACATTTGTTTTTTGACCAATAATGGCGTGTTCTGATTTTGGTCAGTTACTAATTCACTCACTTCCTCTGCAGCAATCTGCACTACATTTGTCTACCACTAGATGCAAAAAAGGCCCTCAAAGCCATTCCAGTCGCTGTCCCAAATGGTGCCCATTCAATTGTAGTCATTCGGAGAGTCAGATCACTGTCTACACCTAAAGCAATCAATGATCCACATTATGACAATGCTGATTGTATTTCCCCCAGAATGACTGGCCTGAAGGCTACCAGCTTGCCTCCGCTATGGACTTCCGCTTCCCTCAGTGTGTTCCCACCAACCTGAAAACGCTGATCCCCAATGCCAGCGACGAGGCCATAACACTAATGAAGGACATGCTGCAGTGGGACCCCAAGAAGAGACCCACAGCAGTGCAGGTACAATGTCCAACTCTGATTCGGGCACGCTCACCCTGACCGGCACACTGCAGTAGATGATGAATGTAATGCCCAACATTATGATATGAGCACTACTGCTTTGATCAAGTGCAGCAGAATGATTATATTAGACAGATTGTCTCGTGATGTGATAAAGAATACTTAATTTCCATGAAAGGTTTTGTATTTTATGAACAATTAATAATGAATTAACAAGACACTTTCTGGACACCCAAAGTCCTGTAGGAAGAATTAAAAACAGCCCCCTGGACTGCCCTCTGGGCGCTGTCCTTCATCAGTTAAAAAGGAGCTGTTTGGTACATTTCAGGCCCTGAGATACCCTTACTTTCAAGTGGGGCAGGTGCTGGGCCCCCCCTCCCAGCACCAGGAGCAGCAGAGGACCCAGGCGAAGACGGCCCAGGCCGCGGCTTCCAAGCCCCTCTCCCTGTGCAGGACGGACCTGCAGTCGGCCTCCGAGCCCGTGCTGAAGCTCCAGGCCGAGGCTCTGGACGGAGACCACCACCAGCACCAGCACCACCCCCTGCAGCAGATCCCGCTGCCCCAGGTCTTCGCTAAGACGGCTCCGCAGACAGACAGCTACAAGCAGGAGCCCTTTGTGCGGCACTGCTTCAACAGCAACTCGCTGCCGGTGAGCTGCGTGACACCAGGTTGGCTAACTCTGGCTAACGCTGGCTAACAGGCTAACGACCCTGGCGCTGAGAACAAACTCTGCATGGCTCATGTGCAGTTGACCACATGTTGTATGTGTACCATCTGTGCAGACTTACTAGACAGGGCAGGCATCCTGTGTAACCTCCGTTCTTACGTCTGGCAGAAATCATATCTGAACGAGGGCCACGTGTTTAAGTGTAAATGTAGAATAATTACAGTGACTTTAAATTAATTATTAAATGTTAAAATTCCAGTACATCTCTTTTGAATTCACTGTAATTCACATGTCCAGCATAGCCATTCCGTATGTATGATGTACAGCCTTCTCTATATACAACTCACACCATGCCATACTATAATCAAGAAGAAAAGAAGTTAGTCTTCTCTCACTCAGAGCATTTATTACTTATTATTTATCTTGCCTGTTGGCTGTTGATCAGTAGTAAATGTCTAGTAAATGTACTTTCATAGCAGTGTACGCTGTGTAAACGTGCTGATGGGAGATGCTTCTCTGTGTGACAGAGACACGCTCCTGGGGGGAACGAGAACAGCCTGTTGGGCATGAGGAGCGGGCGGAGGCGATGGGGGCAGACCACTGTCAAAACCTCTGACAGCTGGGACCGGTTGGACGAATCCGAAATCTCGTACTCCAAGAGACCCAGCATAGGGTCTCTGAAAGAGAAAGCCAGAGAGGATTCCGTCTGTCGGCGAGTTTGAACCCTCCTGAATGTCCCCCTTCTCTCCGTAACGGTGACGCACGGACACGTACCCTTCGTGGTTTGAGTAAAGGTTTTCTTTGGGTTTATCGTGTCTCTCAGGCCCTCGGAGCCGAAGCCAGTCGGTGTCTACAGCGCCGTGACCAAGTTACCGTGCGATAGCGACGCGAACCGGATCGACCTGGGACTGCCCGGCTCTACGTCCGCCAAACGGCACTACTTTCGACAGTCGAGATATCTCCCTGGTAAGAGCATTGTGTGGAGCTTTCAGTGCCTCTTGCTTATGCATCACCGCGATGAGGTTGTGGACCATATGAATAATGGTTATGAAGAAGTAATCATTGCAGCAGCACACCTTTCCTGTCAGATTAGACCAATTTTGCCTCTAATCTGCTCGTCTGTGCCTGTTAGTGAATTTTGTGGAATGTTCAGTGGTAGTGATGTAAATCTGATTTCATCCCTGAAGAATTATTTCAACATTTTCAGAAGTGGAAAGTCCCTGGGTCAGAAAATAAATGTCCTGTGTTGTGTTTCTTCCACCCATGAACTCTGATTTCACTAATTATCTCTACCACCTGGCTGAATAATTGTGCCAATTAGCAAATCCAGGTAATTGGAACAAAATACTGGGGAGGACTTTTACTTTCGGAACCTGGATTTTCCACCTCTGGCTTTACCCTAATATTGTGTTCATTGAGACACTTGGTATACTTGGCTACTGAAGAGAACAGAAAGCCCAGGGGAACGGTTATGGCCTAGATTTCCTTTTCCTAGTAGGTTAATTAATTGTGTCCCTGCACTGCCTTCCCGTACATGCGTGTCTGTGTAGATGTTTGAGCTTCCTGTTTCTTTCAGGGGTGAATCCCAAGAGCACGCCTTTAGTTGTGAACAAGCAGCCAAGCAGAGCTCTATGGGACAGCTCTGTGGCTTTAATACATAAGCCTCACGAACACGTTGGGGCTGGGCTGTCTGTTACCAGGATCAATGCAGGTAATTCCTTGTGAAAACTGAAAGTGTTTTTTGTGTGTTTACTTGTGTCCAAATTGGTAAGTTGTGCCAGTTACTCTTGGTTAACCACGAAGATGATAATGTTTGATCATTTAATGTGGTCCATATGCAAAGGCATCAATTCTTTTCACAGCATTTGGAAGAAACCTGTGTCACATCAGATGGTATGATCCATCTTACTGAAAACTAATGAGCTCTTCTAGTAAAGCATTTTTTAAATAGCCATGCGTTATTAAATGAATGCTCATTTTTTATTAAACCAGACAATTAATATATATTTGTCTGGTTTAGATAAGCAATTAGCATGCTACTTCACCAAGTATATTTTGTCATATGCCATTCTTGCTATGTAAAGTGCATTTTTGGTTTCTTTTTTCATAGTGTTTTGCAGTTAACCTCAGAAGTCATGTCCTTACTTAAAATCCACTTGTTCGTGTGTCTTCAATATCGCACATTACAAATGGCACATGCATGACACTTGGCACTGAATTTTCCAATGCATCATTGGTCTTTAATACTGCTTCAGAACAAAGCGCAGTTTTAGGCAAGCTTAAATTACAAGCCCTGGCATGCAGAAGCCACTCTATTATTCATTTGCTCTGTTGACCACCACACAAAAAGCATATCTCGACTTCCCTTGATTCTTAATTCATGAGATCAGGGCAGTATTAAGACAGCAGCTGAAGATTGAGTGTCCCCTCAGACTGCTGTCTAAGATGCCTTACAATCAGGATCTCAATCAAAGTCAGATTTTGTTAAGAGGGCATCCTTTCTGTATCCTGTTCTTCATCTCCATTCATTCATTTTCCAGTCAACATTTAATCAGCTAGCCCAGTTCTGGTGGGGTCATGCTTCTTTGTTTTTTTTTTTTTCTTCTTTGCATGCTTTCACTTAATTTGGTCTTTTCTTTTGCCTGCCTCTCCATTTCTGCTGTTGTTCCTTTTCCGTGGAAACAGAGGACAGTGTCCCCAGCCCCTCAGGCATGCCTCTTCTTAAAGAAAAGACACTTGACAAAGTAGAGCAGTCCAGAGGTACTTTGTGTTTTATTTATGTGGGGGTGTCAGTCTAGTGCAGTGGTTGGGGAACTGGGCTTGAATCTCAGGGGTCACAGGTTCACAGTCACAGTGTCCCATATTAGGTTCATCCCATGACTTCCAGCTGTACCCTTGAGGAAGGTACTTAACCGAAATTGCTTCAGTAAATATCCAGCTGTACAAATTGATTTTATGTAAAAATACAAGCTGTGTAAATCACTCTGGATAAGAGAATCTGCCAGATGCATACATTTTATTATTTTGAGAAAATGTTTGTTTTTAACACTGATTATTTGTTTCGTAACCTGTGATTGCATTTAATCTTTGATCTGCATATAATTTCCCAGCATGCTTTTTTTGTTTCAACTCAACTATTGGTCAAGTAATGCTATCTGAATCTTGCACAAAGCAGGTTCAAACACATCTGTTTTAATTAATATATGAATTAGCCCAGGTAACTAGGGCTCAGCTGGAAGTAAAATTGCAGGTCCCACAGGACCAGGAATGGAAATAGAATGAGTCATTTCAAAGAGGCAGTGACCAATAAAGGTGATGCTTAGATGCGAAGACCTGGCTTGTTTTGAATATGTCTAATGACTTTTGCGGTAAATAGTTCATCACCTTTGTCATTTAACATGGCTGTCTTGGTTGGGTTTTCACTTCATAGGAAACTTTGGAACACACTACCCTACTGGAGGGTATATTCCGTCCTTTCAAAAGAAAGAGGTTGGATCGGCAGGACAAAGGATCCATCTTGCACCCCTAGAAGGCCAGTCTGCAAGTAAGTTGCCAGCTTGAGTGTAAGGAACTGTAGTCATTTATAGTTTTTGCATTGCTGTTGAGTGCTTCCCAGTCATTCTGTATCATTCCTAGTACTGTGTCACGATAAACAACTGGTAACCATTGCTACAGCACATAGATGTTGCTTAGCCTAATTTCTGCATGGTTCAGACTACTCTAGCAAAAGCAGTCAGCCAATGTTTCATTCAAAACCTGCCTCTAACGATGTGCAAGACATGGTCAGAACAATTAATTATTCATCTTGGTTAACACTGAACGTTCTTGTCTTTCACTACCTGCCGTTCCTGACTACTTTCCTTTCTGCACTAACCCCCGTTTCTGTTTTCTCACTTTTAGTGGACCTTTCTCCCACAGCTGATCTTAGAAATGACAAACTGAGCCCATCAAAACTAAAGTCCCCTGTCAATAAAGCCTTGATTGAAAGAAATGAAGGTAATGTGGCAAGAAGACTTTCTACACAGTCAGAAAGCAAATGCAGGCCTAATTCTATTATGTCTAGGTACATTTTACTTTGCTAGTAGCATTTAACCTTATTAAATGTATTTTTTGTTTAGTGCAGTGTTAAGTGGCAGTTAAAATGATATATGCTTGTAGTCCACATGGCACTGTTTTTTGTCTTAGGAAAGTTCCGTCTGATGGGAATGCATTTCGCACATGCCCAGTAAAGTCACTTTGATCATAATGTTAAATTGTACGAGTTGTGCGACATTGCTGAAAATTTGGTTGTGTGTTGTTGGATGTCTGTGGAAGCTGAGGCTTTAACTGAGTTCAGTAGTTAGGCACATGAATAAAATAAGAGAGCAGGAGATACAGTGTGTGACTGAAGAACTATCCGCAGGGCCACAGACTACAGTGTGTTCTAGGGGAATGCTTTCACTTCAGTTAACATAGTGTTCAGTGATTTGTCATAGTAATAGATATTATGGTGTTAGGTGACAGGTTACAGGATACTGTAGCAGCACAGTGCTAATTTCGCTGAAGTAGTGTTATGACAATCACATGAATACTACATATAAATTGCATTTTGAGTTCATGTTGCTTTCCAGTGGATGTTCTCTTTACGCCTGTTGAATGTGAAGCCCATTTAAAACGGAGGCAGTAAAAACTAAAGGAACCAATATTCCCTGCTTATGTAGAGCCCGTGCCTTTGTGGCACCCATGTGTTGGAGGGGGCTGGACCTCGTCCCATGCGTTCTCACTTTCACATGCAGCAATTTCTCACCTGAAGTACAGCCAAGAGCACGCTGAGTGACATTCAGTCATTGCACTCCATACTCATGCTTGTTCTTACAGTGCTAGTTCCACTGTGTCAGAAATACCAAGACCAAGTCACAGCAACTTATACACTGGCAAATTGTCGACCAGATGACTACACATGGGCCCAGTTCTCCTTAATGGGCATTACTGCTACAATGACATGGTGTCAGCAGCACCTCAAGTGGGAACACAATGGAGCTAATGTCTTATTAATAATTTTAAACAGCAAAGTTATAAAAACTTTATACAAAGTATGTAATTTCTTAATGGAGCTAGAGATCTGACACTGCGTATCTGTTCTGTAATGGGTGTTCACTTCTGATTGGCAGCCTACACGACTGATACACCATTCATTCGTTAAAATTTAAATCGCCCTGCTTCATTTGCGAGTAAAATGGTCTCCAAAAAAATAAATCATCCTGTCTTTCCCTACAGAATATGAAGGGTGGAAGAGTAAGGGTTCCAGATCTCAAATCTCAGGAATGAGCTTGGCGACACATGGGAGAAACTCTGGCAACCTTCTGTCCAGCGCAAGGCCTATTCAGTCAGTGCACGGGAGGACAGACTGGGCAGCCAAATATGGAAGCCATCGGTAGCACAGCTATACGCTCACTGTTTAACTGTAGACATATCACACACAGGTGAAGTACAATATAGACACTGCACTACGCCAGGAAAACCTGATTCTGAGAGCTTTGTCTTGATGCCTCCAGGAATTGTTGCTATAAGAACGTACACTCAGAGTGCATGACGTGCTATGAAGTATATTGTATTTTCACATTGATTTTTTTTTATTTTATTTTTTACACATGGGGCTATCAATTTAATTATATTTTAAACCTACTGACTTGAAAATCATGTCAGGTATATTTCTGTTACCAAGGTAGACATGCTATGCCTTAACATTGAAAACAGCAGGTGTAGCAAAGTCGGCTCAAATAGGCTCAAAAGATGTTTTTGGAGTATGTTCCAAGCATACCAACACAAATTTAATTTCTTAAGCACATAGGTGCACACATCAAACAGAATGAGATGTAAACCTTATTTTGGCATCATTTCATATTATTTTGTTAATAAGTTTGTGACATTCGTCCACGTTCAATATTTTGGTTTTCTTTCCCGACCCCCCTCTGTATGAAATTCAAAAGTCATTTAGCACTTGGATAGAATTAGTTTCCAGATGATTGACATCTTTGCATATTAATTTAATAAACCATAACCAGGCAAGGTCAATATTTAAAAAAATGTTTTTGAAATGTGACCTAAGGTCTCTTAATTGAATACAATGTTATTACAGTAAATTCCTCAAATGTTACATTTTCTTAATGAAAAGACACACTATTTTTAAGTGCAGTTGTATGCCAATTTGACATGGGCAAAATGGATGGATTTCCTGTTTTTTCGGGATGAAATATAATTTTAATATCATTCAGCACTACCATGGTAGGATAACATCAAGCCACTGCGCTCCTTTCCCAGTGTGTGGTATTAAGTTTTTAATATTAGAAAGAATGCACAGGATCTGTTCCATTAAGTTCAATGTGTTGAATAACCTCAGGATTTCCTCAGTACAGTACAACTCTTATAATCCATTCAAACATTTGTAATTTTTGCACACAAAAAAAAGCTTAAGACTTCATAAGCAACTGCCAAACTCCAGCACTTTTCTGCTTTTAAATGTTTACTTTTCACTATAGAAAGTGGAATGGTACCCACCCATCAATTTTTAAAAATATATACACATCTAGATCCACACTCGTGCTTTGCAAATCTGATTGGCTCAGGGATTCCTAATGAGTCTTTGGGACTCTACATGTAAATATAAGCAAAGAGCTCTAGTTCAAAGTTCTTCTGTTCACTGTACCCCAGCACATTGATTATCTGATAATTGTTCTGTCTAGAGTAATCAGCTTGCTGTACTGCTGGCTTAAGAAATAAATGCCATTCATGTTTGCATTTAATTTTACACAGCCATATTTACAGAGGAAAGTTCCTTTTGTGTATTTATATTTATCTTGAATATTAAAATAACAATGGCCATAAATACTGGAGTTTGTTTTATATGTGTATTGTACTGTACTGTTCAATCAGTCTTTACAAAGAGTGTGAATAATGATCAGAAATCCATGTTGCATTCAAGAGACAATATTAAGCCATTGGATACCAGTTTTTTTCCTCTTAATTTTGAAGCCAATGTTAATTAGATCGAAAAAAAAATCCAGTTTCAGCTCTTAAAAAAGAAATTGGAAAGCTCAGTATATTTATTTTGACTTTATAGTAACAAAAGAAAGTCCATAACACTTTACATTGAGGACAGTATGTCTTTTTATCTTCATTATGATTCCTGGGGACTCTGTAGCATGCCCACACCAATCTTCCCCACCATTAGGATACTGTACATATAGGAAGAAAACATAATATCTTAGGGATCAAGATGCAAATATGAAGAAAATGACATTAGATCAAGTGGAGTAGTGTCAAGACTTAGATAGCTGTAGGGAGCAGTCAAATCGGAATCACGTAACCACAAAACCATTGCAATATTAAGGTTTCATCTACTCTTGAAACAAAGCCATCATGGGTCCACATGTGATTTCCACCAAGATTTGATTACTGTACTATCAATAGTTAAAATATTTTTAAAAAACCTTTCAACCAACCCCACATATATTTCCCCATCTGTGTTATCCTAACAAAAATAAAAATGCATCATCGTGACAGCGCACAGTCATAAGCACATTACCTTGCTGCGGCCATGAGGCCAGCTGGCATCAACTTCCTCGATTTAAAAAATCTCATTCCCATAATACCAGCCAGGGTCCCAGAAGCAGCTGTTCAGCGGAGAAGCACAAGACAAAACAACGACATGAAGCTATTCATTTTCATACCCTTTTATGATATCCTCGATATCTTATGCCAGATATTACCTAGAGAAACCCATATGTCCTTTGGGTCCTGAGAAGTCCGGTAAGCACCTAACCCTGCTACTCCTCCAAATAGAGCACCTGCAGCCAGGGAGGGCACGCTGCCTGAGGAGGGATCAGAACACAATTTTGACTCTTTGCAAAACCACACGTGGGCATGCTTATTATCATTGTGCAAATGTCTTTGCTGTATTATTGTATTGTTTCAGCACTGTATCCAAAGTGCCGGTGCATTAGTGGAATTGTAAACTTTATCTGGCCTGCACAAATTTTGTGATTTGATTTGATCTCCATTTCCTCATTATTGTACCTTTCTTCACATAACCCATTATTCCACCTGATGCAATAAGGGCAGCGTAGCCATATCCAACCCAGTCAACAGACATGTTGTGTACCTGTAAAGAAATATTTGATGAAATAACTGTAGCACTACTGGCTAACAAACGTTTCTACTAAGTTTAAGTACTGTAACCTTTATTCTTTCCGCATTGGTCATGTGCACAAAAGGACGCTCCTGAATGAACCGTAATAACACACAAAAATAAGTGTAGTTAAAGGCTAAATCTAGCAATGCACAGAAATGGCAGAATTCAGGAGTTGAATTCTGCACGTGTCCAAGAATTAAAATTTTAGGGAGACATACACAGCGTCCTACTCGAAATGCCTAATTATAGATAAAAAAAAAAAAAAAACATTTGTTATTCACCGACATGACAAGCAAAAACACAACATCTATCGATAAATAACCACCCATGGCTTTACAGCGTATCGTGCTGTTGACGACAAAAGCAAAACTAAACCACTGCGTCACATATTTAGCGATGTAAAACTTATAAATACATTATTTTATAGGATATAGGGTTGTACTATGGTTAGCTACTTTGGGTTACCTCAGAGGGACGTCCAGTGTCCGACTATGTAATTTATGATATTTCAATGCAGCAAGCCCGATACTGACAAAAAACTGTTAGCTTTACTGCTAAAGGTTAACAAACGTTGCCCACTTCTCGGAACAACAGAAAATGAATACAGATAACGACGATAGCTTACGTTTTCCAATGTGTATTTGCTAGATAAAAAGACAAGGTGCTGCATACATTATGGGAGACAGATAAACTGACCTCTTGCGAGGGAGCTACACTTCTACCTCACCGGATTCATTCAGTAGTGCAACCAATAAAATGGAAGGATCCCGGAAATACTGCAGCTTGAGGAAGTGTTCCCTCACGACCACATTAAGCATGTTGCTTTTATGTATTTATTTATTTATTTTTTATTTATTTATTTATATGAACATAAAGATTATTATTGCATAAATGAACTCAATATAAAATATGACGCTGACAATATTTTAACATAATCAAGTGTATCTAAAGCAAACACACTTTACATTTTACAATTAGGGGAGCCTCCTCTTAATTCTTTTTTTTTTTTAGGTTAATAGATTTTTATTAAATTATTCTTTCAGTTTTCAAACATTAAATGGCTTCTCTTTGGCCTACTTACCTTCATGAATGTAAAAATTACCAAATATAAACAAGTTAATTAACAAATAAAACATAGGCTATTAACATATCACACTCTATTTCCAAAAGTATGTGGACACCCCTTCTAATTAGTGGTTTCAGCTATTTCATTGCTAACAGGTGCATAAAATCAAGCATACAGTCATGCAATTTGCACTGAGCAAACATTGGCAGTAAAATGGTTCATACTGAAGACCTCGTGACTTTCAACGGTGCATTGTTATAAGATGTCACCTTTCCAACAAGTCAGTTTGTCAAATTTATGCCCTGCTAGAGCTTCCCCAGTCAACTGTAAGTGTTAGGAGCAACAACAGCTCAGCAAAGTATCAACTTCAGCACGAGAGCTGTTCGTCAAGAGCTTCGTGAAATGGGTTTCCATGGCCAAGCAGCCATAGGCCTAAGATCAACATGTGCAATACCAAGTGTCTACTGGAGTGGTATAAAGCCCACCGCCATTGGAATTTGGAGCTGTGGCAACACAGTCTCTGGAGTGATGAAAATACGCTTCACTATCTGGCAGTCTGACAGGCTAATCTGGATTTGGTGGAATGCATAGTGCCAACTGTATTGGCCCGAATAGCTAACTGTAAAGTTCGGTGAAGGTCTGATAATGGTCTGAGGCTGTTTTTCATGGTTTGGGGTAGGCAGTTCCAGCAATGGGAAATCGTAATGCTACTGTATACACTAACATTCTAGAGAACTGTGCGCTTCCAACTTTGTGGCAACAGTTTGGGGAAGGCCCTTTCCTGTTTCAGCATGAAAATGCCCCTTTGCACAAGGCAAGATTCATAAAGAAATGGTTTGCTGAGTTTGGTTGGGTAGAACTTGACTGGCCTGAACAGAGCCCTGATCTCTACCCCGTCAAACACCTTTCGGGTGAATTGGAATGCTGATTGGCTATACTACCACATGTGTGTAGACAGAGTTTACTTGTTAAACGAAGTAATATAGCTGCACAGGTTGACTAGTCCCCAACCCTAGGGCTGAAGGCTTGTTACGAACCCATGTTGACCTGATGCTGAACGAACCGTGTGAGAATTTTCCTTTTTCACGGAAAATGTCAGCAGATCTAATTTATTCTATTTTAAAACACATTTATCATTTATAAGTAAACGTGAGTACTTATGATTAGTTGTGACTGAAAACATTATTTATTTATTTTTTAAATTATTTCAACGGCCGTTTTTAAATCAGGCAGTGTTCTGGACAACTACGGAAGTAAGGCCTGTGTGGGTCTTTGCTTCCAAAATAGATACAGTAGTAGCAAAGAATATCTTTGGCAGTAGTTCTGCTTCTGGGCTTTTTGTACCAATAGCTAGTCTGTACCAATAGCTAGTCTAGTGTGATATATATTTTTTGTCTTTAAATTAAGTGGCCATTCTCACCCCCCATATTTTATCCGAAGTCCACAACAAGATGTTCAACAGAAATGCTAGCCTTTGGATGGGCGATGTAAGTTTGCAGGCCGAGTGACTTTAACATTAGCTAGCTGCTGTGGTTCACTGAAATGGCAATGCGGTTGGTTGGCTAACTGACATTATATGTGGTTATTTTGATTAACATTCCTTGTTGTAACTGTTTAGATAACGACTTTTTTAATTAGGTAAACTGTCAATAGTAGTTTGCTATTTACTTAATAGATCGATAGCTGGTTATCCATATTACGTTGCTTACGCTAAACTCGACTTAAAACGTAGCTAACTACGTTATCAAACATTTTGCTATAATTGAAGGGACAGTTTTTGGTCTGCTGACAAACAATGTTAGTTGACAGTTAAATACCATATTTGTGTTTATTAGAGTAGTTAAGTTAGCTGTGCATTTATAAAAATAAACTTTTTTTATTGAACAGCTGGACCCATACATGGATGAGAATTTCATTAAAGAAGCCTTCAATTCCATGGGAGAGACTGCACGCGGCGTTAAAATCATATGTCACAGAGTAACTGGGTAGGTCATTTATAGGTACAGTAGGTGGCTATGTTGTAGCCCCTACGACTCAGACAACGCGCTCAACTTTACGCGTCATTTTCTACATTACAGGCATTTGGCAGACGCTCTAATCCAGAGCGACGTACAACAAAGTGTATAACCATAACCAGTAGCAAGTGTGTCGAAAACCCTAGAGAGAAGTACCGTTCCAAGTGCAGGGAACAACCGCATAGTTTAACTTGGACCCTGTAGGTTAAACTGAACACCAACATGTATGTAAAATATAGTAAATATTATTGTATGTAATTATTAGGTAGTTAAAGCTTTATGGTTACGTAGATCTGTATACACCATGTATTTTAATGTTGAATGTAGTCTTTTCTTCTCTTGAGAATAAACAAATTGTACACGTTATTACTTATAGTTATGCTTTACTTGCTTTCTTTTCAGCATAAACAATTCAACTGGTCACATTGTATATAATTATAAGGGAATACTTATTTGGGTTTAAAAAAAAAAATAAGGTACAGTCTTTCGACCATATGTTGCTCATAATATTTTTCCATCCTCTAGTGGTCCGGCTGGATACTGCTTTGTGGAGCTGGAAGATGAAGCTTGTGTTGATCGCTGCGTTCTACGGCTGAATGGAAAGTTGGTCCCAGGATCAAATCCAGTGAGTCCATAGTGTAACATTTTAAATAAATAATATTTCCCAATTTATCCTGGGATCTGCAGTCTTGTTTAATCAGTCATGTTTTTTGAATGATGTACTTTCGATTGTATGTTCATAAGTGCACTCACTTGATTGCTTATGATTAGAATTTGATTAGTTGCACCGACCTTGTAATGAACAAATAGATGGAAACCAGTTGGTTTCACATAACAGCTGACAGCCACACTACTGAGCTGCATTTTCTCCCTAATGAAGGTGTTTGAGGCTGTTTGTAAAATGACTTTATGGCTGGTGAATAAACTCTGATAGGAAGTTGCTACTGAGTGGAAAGCCTTTACTGAGAGGCAGAGGTATGTAACAGTACAAATGTTTTTACTCTTATTTATTTTTTCATAGTTATATGCACTATTACTGCATGCATGCTGTTGTTACGATTGGGTTTTTTCTGTTCTTGTTCTTTATAGCCCAGAAAATTTAAGTTAAACTACGCCACACATGGGAAGAGGCCAGATGGAGGGTAAGCTATAAATACTACATTGTTCTGTGGTGCCATGCAATAAATACGCAAACTGTATAAGGCTCTGCAGGTGCTCAGTTAGTAAAGGCACTCATCATGAGAGCTTGCTGGGCTCTCTAGCCTAGAAATGCAGTTTTTTGCAGTTTTCACAATTAGACTCTGCCTACCTCCTAATCATTTCCCAGTTAAATTGGCTCAATATATCCCCCCTCCACCTCAGATAATTTGTAGTTTTGTGAGAATTCTGACGCAGAAAGACTGCCATACATCACCCAGATATGTGCTACCCAGAAGTGGTTGAAGTGTAGAGCACTTTACTATAGAGCACTTTGAGACCAATTGTTTGTGAGGGCCAATTGACAGTGTGGTCTTTCAGCAAGACAAAGGTGAAAATTTTACTACAGAACATATGTGAATAATTTGCTAAAATCCCAATGTAATCTGTATGACAATTTTTTCCTGTGGTTTATGGGTCATTTTTAAGTGGATTAAATGCCTTTATAACTTTTACCTTTTTTCACTCCTTAGGCCAGAGTATTCTGTTTTTGTTGGCGACCTCAGTCAAGACGTGGATGACTTTCAACTTTATGACTTTTTTGTGAAGAAATACCCTTCGTGCAAAGGAGGAAAAGTGGTCACAGACCTGTATGGGAACTCTAGGTAAAGGAGTTGTATGGTGCAGTCAACTGTTTCCAGATAACTGGATACCTGATAAATTTTGTGTTTACCTCACCATATAGGTCTGAATTCTGACCAGCCAGTGCGGTATGTGGAGAAAAAAAAACCAGCCAATTAATCTGATTTATTTTATTTAACATGGACGAGTTTTGGTTCAATTTGACACTGTTCAAAAAAGAGAACTGGGTGGTGAAAGACCACGCTGCATATCAAATGTGTGCAACATGGAGCCACCTATGAGAACCGAGTTGTCAGTCCCATGAATATATTGCATAAGATTGCATTACTTTGGTAGCTTAGAAATTCCCCATTTCTTCACAAAATGTTTTATTGTTTTTCTTGCCTTTTGATTGGAAAATGGAGATGTTTGCTTCTGTTCCAATTAAGGTAAATCTGCTAAAACTATTGTTTCCCCCATATAGGATAAGCAAGAGCTACACACAATTGAAGTGATGCTACTTCATATTAAAAGTAACAACATTTTCAGTTCCTCCATAAATATATATTTTCTTTTTTCCAAATATATTAGCTTGCATGTTAACATTGGTGCGATGCTGGAGAAATTGCGTTGACGGCTTTGAGTACTATGTTCACAGAGGCTATGGCTTTGTCAAGTTCGGTGATGAAAAAGAGCAGAAGAAAGCCCTCGAGGAGTGCCAGAACACGAAGGGTCTTGGAGGGAAACCAATCAGAATTAGCATAGCTGTGAACAAAAGGTAAGACTATAAGAATGACAGGTTGGTATTCAGCAGGTTGGTTGTCCATGGTGGACTTGTATTATGCGGACACCTGAGACTATAAAACTTGAGTTGTCTCTTGAGCCAATTCTAAGGAAATATTAAACATTGAATGTCAACTTCATGGTGTGCAACAGTAAGTTAATCTGTGGGGAGTGAAATCGGGCACTTCCAACACCCAAGTTTTCTTACAATGCCTTGTCTCGGTGCTCTTTCAAATGAACTTTGAATTATTTTTTAAAAGATTTTTTCTTCTTTTCAGACCTGAAAAATAAAGTGAAAGTAATTAATTTGCCCATTGATGCATGCAGACATGACTTCTGGTTTTCAGTTGCTTTCAGTTTACTTGTTCACCTGCTACAGATTGTTTTCTTATCTGCTCTTAGGGGTTTGACTTTTCTGTCCTTTCAGCAACAAGACAAATAATTACCACCCAAACCAGAGCTACAACAACTACCAGCAGCAATACTACCAACCTTATCCGCAGAACTACTACCCACAGTGGGGATACGACCCGTACAACAGTTATAACTATGGATACGGTCCCTACGGGAACCCTCCTCCGGGCCCGGGAATAATGTACCCTCCCCCTCCACTGGACATGCCACCTCCTCCCACATTCGCACAGGATTCCTCAGAGGTATGGGTCTATGCCAAGATAAGGTCTTCGTCTTTCTTTAAATGACCACAAAGAAGCTGCTCTGGACCACTTTTAGTTAGCATGTTTTCATTTTTGTGGTTTAGGGATCACAGTGCAACCTTTAGTGGGGTGCCACTGAGTCTGTGGTGTCGTGTTGTGCATTGAGCAGTGTTTGTATATTGACTGTCTTTGTGAATTTGTGTGCCGCAGTTCCAGCAGACGCAAGAATCCACGGAAGATGCTGACGATGAGGTCGAAGGTACTGACCCGTTATCTCAGAAATATTTGATGTGAGGAATAGGCCTTGTCTGCTGTGTAAACCTGCATATTGTCCTAATGCTGTTCTGCATACATTTACCCAAACTGATGCAAATCTCACATTTATAGCATAATCCATCAAAGCAAGCAAGGGTTTTAATTTGTATAAAGCAATTACGGAGGCGAGAATGTCAGCTAGGCTAGTCATCAGAAGATTTTAAGCTCAGGGCTCTTCATCATCGTTCTCCACCGGCGTCTTTTCCCAGAGCCGAGCCCCCAGCTGGATGTGGACACGCTGAACCGGCAGTACATGGAGCGCAGCGAGGAGCTGTACGACTCGCTCATGGACTGTCACTGGCAGCCCTTGGACTGCGTCACGTCCAAGATCCCCGCCCCGTCCGGTCGCTGAGGCCCCTCCGCAGGGGGCTGGACAGTGGTGGCCCTCCCCGCACGCACGGCCTCCCGCTCCCCAGGCCCTGTGTACAGAACATGCCTTTTGTACAGTTCTAGACAGCTTTTGCAGATATATTATTTACTGCAGTTCTTGTCGAAGGGTCTTTTTTTTTTTTTACTGTGAATGGACTCTGTATTTAATTCTGTGTGTTTCTCACTCATGGAAGTGTCAGTTTCTTGCCAGTTGGGTTGTTGAAAGGTTCGTCTTTGGAGAGCAGGTGGGTGATGCTGTATTTATGTTAAGTGGCTCTTGTTTCGCTGCTGGAGGTTTCCGTCCCTGAAATAAGAAGTCTTTTGTAGACTGTTGGATTCAGAAAGTGAAGGCATTTTGGAACCAGCCATGACCATGCCAGTGATGTCCCACTATAAAATGTCTGCCTTTTCTGTTGTGGCATTGCAGCTGTAATAATAATCAGTAACCTCCAGTTAAATTTTAATCTTTGGTTCAGTTAAACAGTCTTGGCTTGTTACATAATCACTTTAATTCAAAATGATTATAAGGTGTCTCATCAAGGAGATACTGACATAGGTTGTGCTGTATGCAGTGCAATATCTCTTGTAAGTGCAGTGTTTAGCAAGGTGTCACAGGTCCCCAGGAATTGAAACAAATGGGCACAATATGAAGCTTGTGAAACTTCAGTGTAAGACAAAGGGTTTGGAATTCCATGATACCAATCTCTTCTCATTGCATTTAATAGTGAAGTTCCTGAATAATTTTTGAACAACACCAATGTTAATGCAGACATTGCACAAAATGTCACTTTTTAATAAAATCAATATGTTGAGTTTTACGATTCATGTTGGGGCAGGGCGGGGTTAAAATGGTAGAAAATTGCTTGTGTGAACTGGTGCTACTGTTTTTTGCTGAATCTATTTTTTGTGATCTAACTTTGCTGTAAATTGTTAAATGCTGTAAGGGTGGTATTATTTAAATATTTGTTTAATGATGTCATTGATCCAAAATAATCACAGCTGTGTCAAGGATAGGGCCAACTGAAAGTCTGTCTTAAAGCTAGAGGTATGTGCTGAGATTATATGGGTATTGAATCTCCTGGGAATAGGGGATTTCTGAACATTTTGGAAACTTGTGTGCCATTACCTTTTTTGTTTTATTAGTATATATTTGAATGCTTTTATTTTTTCAGTCAGGCACTATGGACAGGTTGGCTACATCTCAACAGTCAGGTGTGTGGATTTCCTAAGATTTTGTCTCTTTTTCTGTGCAAAGTTGCAAATCAGGCATGGCAGTATGACCTACTGAAAATATCTAAATGATTTGGAGAAGGCAAAAAATCTATCCTACTTGCAGGTCTAGTGAAAATAGGTCATTTTGTATGTTGTGCAACCCATACCATGACATTTCGTCCAGCGTGCTGCATAGATGTCAAGACTTCTGTCTAGATCTTCCTTGGAACCACCTTGGTTAGAGTTCCTTTCTCTCATGTAGGGCCTGTTGAAATGATCACTTTCATAACTTGCAGTTGCTGCCTTCTAGCACTACAACCTTGTCTCTTCTCAAGCCTCCTGCTGCACAGTCATCCCATTGCAGAACATTTCCCAGGTGATTATTTAATTACCACGTGGTGGTCATGTAATGCTAAAATGTGTGTTCACTTTGAAGAAATGTGTGCCAACACTATCACTTATGGCTCTGCCCAACAGTAGGCTCATGATTCTCCAAATTAAAGGCAGTAGGTAAAATATAGCATACTTGCCAGGGGACAAATGTCCTTATCGCTTTGAGAAATCCACTAGCCAGGTGAATAAAATAGGAAATGGGAAAATGTATTTTTTTAGATGATTTGGGTTGAGTTTTTGGTAGTTTTGGCACTGAATGTTGTTGCAGTGTATTTACAAATGTTACTATTTATGATCCCTCCGAGGGAGATTTTACGTTCATGTATCACGTATCACTACACAGTAAATTCAATGACTGTTTTTCATGCCCTGTGTGACAAGTATAGCCCATGGAGATACTACTATCCCACATTATATACAATAAGATTACAATACAATTATATACCACCATCAAAAGATTTTGGCGATGTTCTAGCTTCTTGGTAATGTTGGTGTATCAAAAATGACTTACGACCGCTTATACTAAAGGATGTGTTGTAGCCTATATATTTGTATTCCATAATCTTAATTTAATAAACATGTTTAAAGTGAGCTGATTTTGTTAATTGTAGTAGGAACCAGAAACCGTCCTTCCTACTTTAAGTCCATATGTAGCCAATGTCTGTCCTAGCCAAGCTCCATGGGTAGGGAGAGGAAGGTAGTTCAATTGGTAACTGCCAAACAAGTTTGATAACTTCTGGTCATGGTCTTCATTTACATTCAGTTAATGAACTGTAGTGTTAGCATGCTACAGTAAACTCACACAATCAACCTCAGTGGGATCAGAGGTGAGGCAGATATGTGAGTTTGAATAAACTAATAATAGTAATAATATAAGGAGCTGGAGGAGGAGGAGAAGACTAAGAAGGTGCTTTAGAATCAAGTTGTATCTGAAATCTGAATTGTTTCCATGAGGCCAGGAAGTGCTGAAGTTATTTGTAAGGAGTGAGTCAGAAAATAATTATATTTATATAATAATTATATACCATGAAAATTTTCCTTTCTTTCCAAAATATTCCACTTTTTTTTTTAAAAAACTTTTTTTTTTTTCCCATTTGGCTTGTCTGCTTTCGTTCTGACTGGATTATTAATATTTATTTGTTTTTATTGTACAGTAGCCTATTGCCTCTTGGCTCCAAAATCATCAGCTGTAATAAAATGTATATCTGGTAGTTATCTGCCATATTTTTCTTATCAGGAGAAATTATGCTTTTTTGGTCCATGGTGCACATCCCAACTTGAACTTTGTTGTCCCAGTACTTTTTGATGGGTCTATATATCTGACATACACATTTAACTGCAATAAAATACCTTCCATTGCATTATATTCATAGTATGTCGTATGTCGGAGTGGAGTACTTCATAATAATAATGAATGATATAGTTTTTAAGAACAACATCTGCCAGGTGCTACCGCAAGATGGGGCTAGAGGATTAGCGATGTTATCTGGTAGACCCCATAATGATAGATGTTTCCCAGGGTATCCAAACTACTTTAATTTCTCTTTACATTTGATGCTGACAATGACTTATAGCCTAATTGAAAATATTGAATTATTCTAGGAGGTATCTGCAGGCTGTAGGTAAAATGGTGAAATACTGCGTTTTGGATCACACGACATTTGTAAAACATTTGTAAAATACATAGAACCTTTGGTCTACCCATAAAGAACGTAGCCGTTTCTTATTTTTGGATTTAAAACTGGGACCAGTAGCCTACTGGACTTGATTACTTCGCATTGACGATCCTTAAACTGTAAACATTCGTAGCTTAAACAGCAATTGCACCAGCAGAAACACTTTACTAACAACAGCTTTGGAAGGAATTAACACTTATTTCAAGTGTTTGCTCATTTATGTTGAGAAATAATTTGTGAGAAATAATTTGCCCGTGAGCATAGTCGAACAAATATTTTTTTCTATCATGACCTCGTGTTTATAATTACATTAATCAGGGTTCAGAATATTGATTCTTTAACATCAATGTTGATCCATTCAATTAAACCAAAACAATGTTTTTTTTCAAAGGATGATGGCGCCAGAGGACCGATTATGCCGCTTGACTGAGGGTAAGTCGCATTTCTTTATCCTCATTTGAAACTTAAAACACGTTTGCATTATTTTTGTCGAATTCCCGGAAACTTAGCGGGCCCAGGCCTATGTGCCCAAATAAACTGTGTAGCCTATACGACCATTTTCCATCGGCGATGTGATATGTAAGATATTACGTTTAAATTCGTAAACAGGCCAAGCGAGAGGTCCTAAATTTGTGAGGGTTTCATACATCTCGTACTATATTCTTTTGGGAAGACTTCGCCTAATTTGCATATGAGCGTCAAAGTCACGCACAGCTCGTAAAGAAACACTTTTAATTTAGCAGCCTTATTAAGAGCGTTCACTTAATCCGCTAAGTGATGCTGCCTCATACCACCTGCATTATAGAAGAAGCTTTAGAAAACCTATTATTTGTGTAACTAACAATTGCACTCACCAGTGCATTTGTATTACTGTAACCTTTTATATGAAGTATAACTTTATCTGAATCATGTTTTATAGTATGTTGTTAAACGTTCTAGATTATACAATTCCTTGAATGATCCGTTATTCCAAAAAGAAGGATGTAATACATCCATGTGCATCTTTGGCGAAGGGTACTAAAAATTCCGTAATGGATACTTGAACAAAGTTACTCATTTAGGAGTAGGGATAGCCTATGTTCAGAAAGATGATGGTGTTGAAACGACACAACAACAACAACACTACTACTACTACTACTACTAATAATAATAATAATAGACGTTTATGCTATAGACTCTAATGCGACTTCGCAACAAGTTGCATTTTTCCTTTCTATTTACCCAATTTTTACTTCGCACTGTCGTTGAACTGAGCGTACATACTTGTACAGAATTGATAACACCTAGCAGCCCATAAATACTCCTCCTTCCCACTGCATGAAGGCTATTTATGTTATATGGTTATTTGGGCATGTATGAATATTTGTATCTTTGCAGTAGCCTACAGTGTGACAGTGGTTAATTTGGTCAATATCTATCCTTAAACAAGCAGGTTATTATTGAAATATGAAGAGACCCTATTCCGTATATGCGAACAGAATTGTATATTTCAACATCTACTTCATTACTGCAGGTAGGGTGGATTAAGTTTTCAGTGTTGCGCATTCCCTCGGTATCCCTGAACGTCATTCCATATATTGTAGCCTAGTCTTAAGCGCACTACGCTGTTAAAGTTTTATGATAAATTGTGTTTATATTAACAATTTTTTGTTTTAAAGAATCTTGCAACCGCAAAAAGGTACGGGGCCGAAATTTTTACCAATACGAGTTAACCAGGGTTCCAAAGGATTACACGTGCGTTGTCTACTTTATAATAAAAACATGCACAAACACTTACAACACCGACAATCAAAGAGTGGTATTGCCTACATCTCACCTTGAGATCACCTGGAATCTGGGACAATACGATTTAATTAGGCTATCTCTTTAATTTACAAAGTTTTGTTTAGCCTATATCAAATGCACAACGTCTTCTCCCAAGAACAAAAAATGTACAGACTTTGTTTACACTCCATAATTGTTTGTATATACTGCTGAACTGTAAAATCAACAAGCTTTCACTCTTAAATACTTGAAAGAAAGTGCGTTTATAACACTGGTAAATTGTGTACATTTAAAGTAATTGCATGAAGTCATTTAAGATGTACGTCGAAGTATGATTCCCCCATTCCACGCTCCATTACTCAATCTAACCATCTCGCGGTATGCGTTAAGATCGGCACGCACATTTTTCACAGCTTTCAAGAAAAGACCTCACGAATATTATTACATATTTCACCGGTCAATATGGCTCAAAATTATTCTCCTGCAGCAAGTTACATTTTCTAAGAATTTACGGACACAAGTGCTTGAAATCACAACAGGTATCTACTTTGTAATTTTAGCTTATGTGGTCATCAAAGTTCATAACTGGTTGACTCTTGCTTATATTAAGATTTGCACCCACTGTTGCATTTGTATATTAAGCAAAAAGCACGCAAAACGTGTTTTCAGTGGCAGCCTTTGAAAGATGGTGGAACAACATTCACATCAACGCGACATCCACGATCTGATAATTAGCTAACATAATTGAAATATAATTTTATATGACATTTCTTGTATCAAAGATGAGGTATTCTAAATAATAATGACTCATAATCAAACATAGATACATGTAAAAGTCCATGTTTGACAAATATGAATTTAAAATTTGATTGACTGTTAAAAACTTGAAATTAAGTTTGTTTGCGGTTAGGGAAAATAAAGGTCACGACCAGTAATTGTCATATGGGCTACTCAATTAAATAGTAAAGGGTGGACAGACCATTAATTATACAACATATATTAGTAGAACACACCCTTGGGACACAATAGGAAACTTTTCCTTTGAAAATGTAAATTTAGACACTCTCTAATAGTTGCTCGCGTATTATATGGCTAAACGCCCGTCAAATGCTGGGAAGTTCGATTATTCTAACGTGATCAGACGCAACTGTTAATTAAAAGGATTAAAAATGTGACGAGCGACTGAAAACTCCAGGCAAATTTTCTGAAGAGCTTTTTCAAAATACTAGCTGACTGGGGTTACACACCCGTGGCGTATTGCGCATGCGCCACCAGGTGGCACGCTGTTTTTTATGTCCAGGTGAGATGATCCTGTTCAGGTAAACGCTGAAATTGGCTTACAGATCAGAGGCTCAATGAGATAACACGGTTCCTGTTCCGCCATATAAAGAAAGAAGACAAAAAGAATGTCAATAATGGGGAAAATGGGGGATTGGCAGGTACGTACGGTTTAATTTAAGACAAGGGTATAATTATACATATATGTAATAAGTGTTGAGCATATCCACGGTCAACAAGGCTCATATTAAAAGCAGGTCTCGTCAGTTTTTTTCGCGAAAGGTAATAAGCACCCTCCAGTAATTTAAGTAATCGTGGGTTAGCGCAACAGTTAAATTAATTACTTAAGCCGGGGATGACCGCATCTGGTACACATTCAAATAGGCTTTAATCTTTCAATTTCTGGGGATAATTGCAAATTGTGGGTAAACCTACTCGTAGGATGATGTTTGAAGTCATAACGAGATTTTGGGAGTCAGTATGTGGAAGGTTAAAACAATTCTATAAATTATCGTCGTCCGCTTCTTTCTGTCTAGGCTACACTTGTGATGCGTTTTGCAGAATGGGCCTGCTAGCAGCGCTCTCTTTCCATTACATTACATTACATTTATTTAGCAGACGCTTTCCAAAGCGACGTACAAAACTGCATATCATGGTCACTGAACAACTACAAAACACAGGTTCAGAAAGCTGTTCATATGTAGTATAATTTTTGTATTTATACAATATTTTAACGATAAGACTTGAGTCACTTTTTCCACAAATATACAATTATCACAGTTTGAGTGCTCTAAATACTTTTGGCCGCTCTCAGGTTCGTACAACTTTGTTCACAGGAGTTTCAGAATTGACTTAAAAACGTTTTACTATTCATTTCTCCAGTCAAAGCGAAAATGTTTATGTGATGTAATTTTAGATGGTCTTCCATTTGTCCTTTCAGTTTTTTAAGCCCAATTTTTGCATGTTTAAAAGTTTTGACAGAACTGAGCCACACTGTGTGTAGCCTACGCATTCAATTATATTTTAAATTCGTAAACGAGTTTTTGCATCCGCCATTTAACATGAAGAGAAACCATTTTTATGAATGGTTTTCTTTACAAGGGCGCAGTCAAACAAAATATAGGCCAGTACTAATATGTTACCATGACCTTAAAATCCAAGTGAAACTTTTATTTGAAACATCCCATCATAAGTGGGGTTCCACAGTTTAGCTTTCTGTTATGGATTACCACACAGCCCCACACGCTCACAGCCTTTTACCACGAAGATACATAAATGAGGCCCCGTTTTTGTGTCTTCTCATTAATGACAACGAGTTGTGAAGTTGCTCCACCAAAAATGGTAATGGAAATTAAAAGAGGCCAACGCCTAGAACTTTGCAACCTGATTCATGACCAGCAACCCAGGGTGCTCGCTGTGGAAGACTACAAACTGAACTCAGCTATTGCAGCTTCTCATTCAAATTAAACAGCCCATGTTGTTGTGTTAATTATTTAAATTTTTAGAATGTGGTCTTACTTGCTGTCAATAGACCCATATATTCACTAAAGAATTATCCTTTTTGCATGACATTGGTTGGGCTGTTTCTGAACCCTGAGACCGCAATAGGACTAAAATAACAGTTTACGATTGTCGGAGAGGCAACAAGGTGCAAGGGAACAGAGGAACATTTCTGCATACTGTGGCACGCTCTGCAGTGCAGATTATTAAATCATTTTCGCCAAAGAAAACTGCAGCTCTTTAAATGTTAAGGCGTTCATTATAATATTTACAAGTTGTGCAACAATTACACGAAAGATATTTTATTTCTGGAAAAAAGTTATTAAAATGAAAGATTTTCCTAATAAAAATGTTTACTTTTTTAAGGAAATCAGGGCAAAATTAAATACATTCACAAGCATGTACGTACACGCGCACTCTTGTTCATTAACGGAACCTAGACCTGATGCATATCGTGAAACGTCAAAACTGACCACAGTACTGCGATTTTGTTGTATGTTATGTACATTTAAGCAAGCATCAACCACATTTGTACAACAATGAAATAAAAGTAACCTATGACCTGCTCCTCAGTAAGATACATTCCTATTTATTGATGGCAAAATAAGTAAATGCGCGTAAGGGAGGACATGCGCTAAGTCTCGAACGAATTTTACCTGTGTCCATTGGTGTTGGGTCGATGGGAATCAAGCTGCTGTTGATATGCTAATGAGGGAATCAGCATGTTATTACAGTACTGAGCAGGAGCTTTTACTTCCACCATTAGAGGGAGATCTCAGAGCGCAGACAGCAGTTCCAACAAAAATAGTTTCAGCTGTACCCGAATTCTCTGTAAAACAGGAAAGGCACACTCAGTAGGTACTGCAACCCATGAAAATGCTCTGGAAATTAACCGACAATATTAAATATGAAGACTGCGAGGTAAGAGGCTGTTCTTTATTTTCAACTTCAATTTTTTAGTACAAAATGTCAAACTATATTATTTATTTTATTACTAATTTCGTACTCGCTTTGACATGTGACAAAAATAAGTCAAATTACAGAACAGTTGTGTTGAAAGCATAAATAAATACTCAAAGTAACAAACTTCCAATCTGTTTCTGTTAAAGTGCGTACAATTGTGTTTACCTAATAACAATAACAATCATAATCATGATCATCAACATCAAAAATGACAATCGGAATAACTTTTATCTATATAAGAGGATCCAGGGTTTCAGAGGAAAAATTGAAAATGTAGGCTGAAAAAGAGAACCAGATTCTTAAAAATATTGTGATTGTTATTATTATACTTTGCCTTCGGAGCAGTGTCTCGTTTCTGTGTCAAAAATATAATTCAATAATAATCAATATTCTGCCATTCAAATATTGGTGTCATGGCACGTTTTGTGCGTATACCATTCGTAGTGTTTATATCACCCTTCATTCCGCATATTTATAAAGTGTAATATTTGGGTGTTGTTTCTGAGTTGTACAGCCAGTTGAACTGGTTTGCTTCCCGTGGCTGAGGAATGGGAAAGTCAAGAGAAAGAAAGAAAATGTTGTGCTGCTTTCTCCGTTTTTGATTCTGTATTTTTTTTTTTAGTTTTGCTTCTTTTTTTTTTTTATCTCAGACCTTCATGGACGTGTATCAAAATGAGTACCACTAGTCACTTGTTTCTTTCTTTGGACCGAAAAGTCTTTCTCACAACACTATATATTTTTAATCCGCCTAAAATGATCGCGTGTAAATAGGATAAGGGGATAGTGGATAAGCGTGTATGCATATCGAGGGTTGATACGATTGCGAAAATATGAGTATCTCTCTCCACGTAAGAAAATTAGTTAAGTTTACGTGATTTGAAGACTGGTTGCCTTGTATCAATCCGTTGGAGAGATTCACAGGGCCATGAAGCACCTAACGTCGGAACTTACGCAGAAAAACAAAGGGACTGAGCGCACAGACAGCTGCTCTCAAAACAGTAAAATTGTGCCAGTCGAGGTGCCCTCAGCATTTGCTGGATTTTCACAGGAATCAGAGGTGCTCATTGTTTCCTTCCTAGGTTCTTCCTCTCTCTGTTTCCCCCCGTCATTCTGTCTTTCTTTCACTTTTGCTTGCCCTCGAACCTTTTAAAATGTTCCCCCTTCTCTCTGATTCGTCAGACGCAAGAGAATGTCCCTCTTTTTGTCTCCCTCTCTCTCTCACTCTACCTCACTCCCTCTCTTTCTCTCGCCGTCTCTGATTAGATACACTGATTCTTCATTCAATGGACGTCATTTAGTACAGACTCTGCCTTGAGTTGCTTCCTCGCTTCACGCTCGATTTCCGACCATTCTTCCCTTATTAAGTATTCGTGTAATATTAATAGTCATGAATATCTGCTATTAGGAGTCCAGGGGAAGAAGCAGATCTCTGCTAATATGAGCTCGAGCGAGGCAACAGCTCAGTGACAGAACGAGAAGACAGAAGAAGGATATAAGAAACTTTAACAATAATCTGCAAGACAAAATACTGCGTTTTAAAATCAAATGAAGGGCAGCAGGAATTTAACCAAATTCTGATGGATTATCGTGCTTCAGCGGTGCATATTTGAACATTGGCGTGTGATCTTACCGTAGTGTTGTGCTGGGTTTATTTGATTTGTTCTTATTTATTTTCGTTGCTCGATCAACGTTTCTTTTTTCTCAAATTCTTGCATCTTGTATGATTCGAACGGCTTCGCAGATGTTAGTGCACAGTTTTTCCGCGATGGTGAGTTATAGGGTTCGACTGTTTTAAACATTTTAAATAAAATGGTAGTTGTTAGAATTTTTGCAATTAATATGGCCATGTTGATTATTATTTTTATTATGATTGTTATTATTAATAATAATTGCCAGTAATATTTTTGTAGCATGCAGTGTAGTTTTCAAAACAATATTTATCTAATTTCTCATAAAAATAACACCTTTCCATTGTGCTGATCCATCAGTTTTTCATCGACATTTTTTTATAGTTGGTTACTATTTAGCTTTATTGCTGTCACTATCATATGTGAATAATTCGAGATATTTAGTTTTCAGTTCTGTCGGTCGTATTGCTAATTTATATTGAACAATGACAAACTGGTGAATATGCGTACCTAAGCCTTACGGTATTGTGCTTTCCACGAGCGTGTTTTGACTGGCTCGATGAGTAACCATGAAAAAAAATTGGACCAAGTTATTAAATAACGTACGATATAGGTGAAAAATGTATTTTAAATATTACGTTTTCTTGCAGGATCGCCACGACGGCACCAGCAATGGGACAGCCAGGTTACCTCAGCTGGGGAGCGTGGGTCAGTCTCCTTACACCAGCGCCCCTCCGCTCTCCCACACTCCAAACTCCGACTTCCAGCCTCCTTACTTTCCTCCACCTTACCAGCCCATTTACCCCCAGTCTCAGGACCCTTATTCGCACGTCAACGACCCCTATTCCCTCAACCCTCTTCATGCCCAGCCGCAGCCGCAGCACCCGGGTTGGCCGGGACAAAGGCAAAGTCAGGAAAGCAGTTTGCTGCATCAGCATCGCGGGCTGCCCCATCAGCTGTGTAGGGAGTACCGGAGAGAAGTCCTTCTCCCGTCGGGCCACGGGATTGATCCGGGACTCACAGATTCTATCCCTATCCATGGAATACCTCATTCTCTAGAAGATGTTCAGGTAACTCAACAGTTATGTCTTTTACACAGATTCTTCTTCCTCTTATAATAATAATAATAATAATAATAAAATTATAATTAAAAATAATAATAATAATAATAATAATAACAATAATAATAGTAGTAGTAGTAGTAGTTGTTGTTGTGACTCATAATTTCGATCAAAACAGGTCCATGAATTGTATAGCGCACTTTAATTCCTGGGCAAAATTATCAGTTTATATCATAAGGTCAATTTTAAGCTGGCATATAATTGTTTCCAATTTGTATTTCATAAAATGTGTCTGTTTAAGTCATGCGTCCTACACAGGCCTATCTACATAGGCTTCCAATAATAGGCTACAAATTACACACAATAATCAAATGGGACATATTTGTTATTTAATAATAGCGAGATCTGAGGGTGTTTTTCGCATAGCATTTTTCTATTTTAAAATAAAACAATGAACCGCATGCACTATATATATATATATATATAGTTGTAAGTTAGTGTTGGCAAGTAAGTACGAATGACAAAAAAATAACTGTTTCGTTAAGGAACCGACCGTTCGTGTTGCATGGGCTACAAAGTGTAAAAAGAAAACAAAATGGACTCCTGAATTAAGCCTGCATTGGCATCAACATGCGAAGTTAAATGGGTATTGTTTTAAACGATTTTCCCCCTAATTTTTTTATTGCTTGTGTCCTTCCCATTCGTTCTTATTTTAATTGTTCTCACTGAAGAAAGCGTGAGGTGAACTCAGATGTGAGCGGGGCGCAGTCAACAGTAATGAAGCAAAGATTGCCCAGCACGCTCGAAATCACTGAACGCAGACACAATGGGCGTAAGAATTCACATCAGTGTTGGGATTTCATTCACCTATCACTGTTCATAAAAAGTAAAGGCAATCCACTTTCCAAAGAGTGAGCTTATTTGAATAACAGTTGAAAATATTGACTTGGAATTTTGTACATTTGTATGTACGTACTGCCAAATATTTTATTGAAAAAACATGGCTTCGTTCGTGCAACAGTGTCGGTACCCAAACTTCAGCAGATTTGTGTAAGGACACATTTATAACTGCGCATTTATGACACGACGGCGCTATTTGAGAGTAAAAAGCATAGTAAAAGAAACACTTTAACTGGCTAGTCAATTAATTTATTTTGCTTGGCAAAAATCAAGGTCGTTCAAATGACTGTTCCTATGAACACTACGCTGTTTTGCACGAGTGGACTTTGCAGTAATTTTTATTTTATTTTAATTTTGCAGCATGTTGAGGATCAAGGCATTCACATCCCAGATCAGACTGTAATTAAGAAAGGTAAGCAATTTCCTTCCAAATACCATGCGTGTTTTTACAAGTTTCAAACTCCAATGCGAAATAGGCTACTCTGCTGCACTCCAGCGCATATTTTCTAAAAACACAGAATGCAGCAGTTTAAACGAATTACAATTAATATTTAAGTCTGACGCAATATAATGTATCAATTTCAGGGCTGTAGGCTACCAGATATCTGCATGCATTTGCTAGATTTGTCATGCTAAGAGGCACTGAGATAATACAGTGGCAGCACAGAACTTTTTAAAACTTGATTTTTTTGTGAAACTCGCTAAGATTATTGTCGTTACCCGATTGACATCATTTTAAAAATCATAAACAATGAAGAAATAGTTATTTCTTTGATTATGGATACCGTTGAACAGAATGACCACATAACGCACGTAATTGTAAATGTGTTTTTGAGTAATATCATTTATTATTTAGCTCAGCTTGAATGTTTGTGGTTAGGTTTATTTTGCGTCGTTCGCAATCTGGCGCTTGAGGTGAAATTTGACATACAAAGGATACATTTTAAGATATGGTCTTTCCACATCAACATGATAATTGGCCCTTATATTAGTAATCTCAAGAGTTCGTTTAACTCCTATTGTCTCTATTAGCCTCCCCTGAGCTATTAATGTCACAAGTGATCTGTCCAAAAGTGGTAGTCCCTTTGTGTCCAGTTGCGCACAGCAACCCCAACACAGTGAGAGAACATGCTAAACAGTTATGTTTTGGTTTAAGTTTTTTTTTTTTTTTTTCTTTCGTACGACGTTGCTTTTGTATGTTGAAATGTTACAATGAAGTGTTAAAGTGCACGTGCTATAAATGAATAACAATTATTTCCAACGTAAACCGAGACCACGCAGAGACATAGGCCCCTCCTCATTTTCACTCAATGAACATGTTCTTATTCTCTATTATAAACCTATGAGCATATAATTGCTTTGTATAGTAGAGTATGTGTGGCGGCTTCCAATGGCCAATTTGTGATCCCGTGACAGAAAGGCACTGTAGAGCTGTGCCCAGTGTGTGTCCATTTTACAATAAATTCTACTTTGGTACACTCTGTGTGGGGATTAGTCCATTATCTATTCACAATCTATGTAATGGTTATCATATTAGTTTAGTTTGCGTTTAATTTTTATCAGTCGCCATGGACACCATATGAAAGTCCTTAGATTTATGTTGGATTTAGAAGATCAAACATGCTTTTTTAAAATCCGGAGCTGTCACCCAAAACATTATGGTGTAAATGTATTGTAGGCTACCTATATTTCGTACCGGAAGCAATAATATTCTTATAGCTACTGTCCTCTACTGTGAAATTGTTTGAAGAACTAGATCTGCATTTTCAACTTATGTATAATTTGTGTAACAGCATGTGGAAATTGACACAGTGGGTTATGTTCATTCTGCCACGATTAAGAACTATTTAAACATTATTATTATTATTAGGCCTATTATTATTGATGTTAATAATCTTTATCATTTCTCTTTCCTTTGACTCGTAAAGTTTTCTATTTTAAATTGGAATTAAGAATGGTGTCAGCTCAAGACCTAGTCTCTGCATAGCAGCGCCTTTTAAATATTGGCTTTGCTTTTGAATGAAGGCCTCAGTTATTTATTTTTTATTATTTTATTTTTAGGTCCTGTATCTTTATCCAAGAACAACAGCAACGCCATCTCGGCAATCCCTATCAACAAGGATGGTCTTTTCGGCGGCGTGGTAAACCCCAACGAAGTATTCTGTTCTGTTCCGGGTCGCCTGTCTCTTCTCAGCTCAACATCAAAGTACAAGGTCACGGTGGCGGAAGTGCAGAGACGCCTCTCACCGCCTGAGTGCCTCAATGCATCTCTGCTGGGCGGGGTGTTGAGGAGGTGAGCTGGATGTTATTTACATTTTTTATTAGATAATTTATTTATGGAATTTTAAACGAAAACGTTCGTTTTAACCGCTAATGCTGTAGTGGAATCAACATAATTTATGGCGTTTGACACAGTTTTTCGTAACCGATTCCAGACAACCTTGCTTCGGACAAGATCTTTGTGACGTTAACATTATTTGTCTAATTATGATTCAGAGTGTTGAGAAATTATGTTTTTGCATTTATTAACAAGATTAACAAAGGCAAGCAACCGATGTCTTGTGCAATAATGCATGTTGCTGCACAATCTGAATAATGGTTTGAGGTTCTGATCGGTGGCCAAATCCAGACCAGATATAGGCTAGTGTGTTGCGTGTTTACTTCCCATGGGCTTTAACCACCTGTGAGAGATAAAATGAAAAGATGAGTTTAAACATAAATATTGCTCACCATTAGGAATCGGTTCTTATCTTTTTCACTGAAGCCATTTTGACTGCACTCATTGCTGAAGGGTGCAGTAATCTGGGATTCGAACCCTCGGGTTCCCCAATGGCGAAGTTTGGTTTACAATGCTGCTTCACCAAGTGCTGTCCAACAGCAGCTGCTAAATTCCACCCGTATTTGGATTTACCACGTGTTGTATGGGGTTATTGTCATTCAAATACTGCATTTATGTAAATGAGTTTTTATTAGATAGGAAGGATGATGTCAAGACTAGCTAAGTAATGGGTAACATGTATGTATGTATATATATATATATATATATATATATATATATATATATATATATATATATATATATATATATATATTCTTGTGCTATCTCAATATGAATGTAGTCATTTGTCTATGCATTTCTGCTGGCTTTATGTTTTGGCACATTGGAATCGTATTTTACAAAGTAGTATGCTCTGCGTTAAATGCATTGCTTTGTCATCTTTAACTGTTTGTTCTAACGACTAATGAAAACAAGCAAGTCTACGATTAAAATTTCCCCGTGTATTTATTGTTCTTTTGGCCTTACTTTGCATCACAGAGCCAAATCTAAGAATGGAGGAAGGTCCTTAAGAGAAAAATTGGATAAAATCGGATTAAATCTACCAGCGGGTAGACGCAAGGCCGCAAACGTCACATTACTGACGTCACTAGTAGAGGGTAAGTAACATTGTAAATAATATTACTTCCAAATCCTGTGATTTGAGTTGTTTTAAGCAGTTACATGGGGCCATTTGGAATTAGCATATGCACTCATCCGCGTAATTTGGATTGAGTTTGCCTTGCAAGCACTAATGCATGAAGGATGTATGCCTTATAGTTGAACGAGGGATGATAAGAATTCCGAATAGCTTTGGAATATACGTTTATTTATCTGTAAGCGTTTTCCACAGACCTGAAACGAGGCTTGTATATTTTGTGAAGATACGAAACAGTCATTGAGCTTTGCACCTCTCGTTTTACGCCACATGAATTAGGTTTGTTATTTGGTTTTGATGGTGGTTTGTGATTTCAGTGGTGACATAGGTAAAGCAGCAAAACAATTGCTTAATTTCCGAGGCCTGTTGTTGATCAGGATCATAAACATTGCGTCATTATTATTATTCTTATTATTATTTGTTGTTGTTGTTGTTCTTCTTCTTTTTTGTTATCAAGTTATTATTATTAATTATTGACTATCTGGACTGTAGATATACGTTTTCCAGTGAATGATAAAACATCGCAGTGTTACATTAATGTGTTGTATTAAATAAACGAATGAATCCGTGGCACAAGTCTAAGATGCCTTTGCTATTGAATAAATCCATTTTGCTTGCAAATTGAACATTGCTATTCCGTGCGGTGGCATTTGGTGTGCTGTGGGTTTTAAAGGTGAAAGCCTGGGATGGTTCATTGGTTCCTGTTAATCATTACCGCCAGAGACTGAATGCAATATTCATTGTGCTTCATAGAAATTTGGTACTATATGTTAATTAGGCTCAAGAAAAATACGATTCGTTTGTGATAAACGGGAGGGGGTTGGGGGTATGAGAGCAGTCAGTTATTTAGTGAAGGGACACTGCGTTTCTGGAGTGCTGTTATTGTTTACGATCCGCTCCATTTTATGGAAACGAGTTTACTGGACTTGAGCTTTGATGCCCTAATTGGCGCATGCGTTCTTCCGGGGTTGAAGCTTATGGCAGGAAGCCCTGCAGTAAAACCCAACTGTTTCAGGAAATTAAAACCAAAGGCTTGAAAAAAAAAAAATCAACAAAAAAGCCAGACCTCAATGGAATGACCCTAAAATTCTCATGGTTAAAGTATGTAAGGGTGAGCTTTATGTGGTAATTTCCAATCGCTATGGTATAGAATCCTTAGGACTTTTGTTAATTTCCCTATATTGATAATCAATATTATAAAATGGTGTTTTACAAGAAGCCCATCTTAATGGTATACAGTTATTGGATCCCTTATATTTTCATATAATAAAATGATGCATCAGTTTTATTTTCAGCATTTCATTTTTAATTATGTAGCGAAAAATATATGAATTATACTGCAAAATTGATAAATTCAAGCGCGGGACTTTTCTTAGGCCGAGTACGTTAATTAGATGGATAATGTGTTAAGTGGAAGTGTTAATTGGTCTATATTTGATGTCAGTAATTTAGAGCGATACATTACATGCTCAACCCCTTTTTTTCTTCTTAGGCGAAGCAGTACATCTTGCCAGAGATTTTGGTTATGTATGCGAGACAGAGTTCCCAGCCAAGGCAGTAGCTGAATATGTAAACCGTCAGCATTCCGACCCAAACGAACAAGTCCAAAGAAAAAACATGTTATTGGCAACGAAGTAAGTGCTATTCTTGCATTCAGAAATGTACATACAAAAGTTAATGCAAAAAGAAATGAATTTTGGAAATAAAAGCAATGGATTTGGTTTGCCCAAAATTAATGATCATGATTAATTTTTGCAAGACTTCTATTTTATTTCTAATAGTGTAAAGAATCGTCTGACAAATACCGTATTTATTTACTTAGGCGGTGGTTAATACTGCATGACGGCTTTATTTACTAGCCTTTGTCTGCAATTATTTTTCTTCTGTGAAATAATGTGTCCTTTACTCCATGATTGTGACACTTGTATTAAAAAGTGACATAAGTTGCATTAAACAAGAGTCACCAATTAAAATACTTTTTCGGCCAACTTTCTTCACATTTTATCTGCAATGAATGCTATTGGAATTATGTCAGACACTGGAGGCCTGCATGTAAATGAAAAATAACGACGACAGTTGTTCCTCCTGCAACGTTTTAAATATTAAAATATCCTCGTATCTGTTGATGTATGCCAAATTATGCACGGGTTGTGACATTCATACATATAAAAAGTGATCTCCAGTCAAGTTATTTGCTTAGGTTCTTATATTATCCCATCATTCTCCTGTCAGCTGTTTTAAGCAGTGTGAAGTCCCATTGAGGAAACTTCATATTAGCGAACATTTTGCATTAAAAATGGGGACATAAACTGACTCATTATCTTTTAAACATGCTTAATATTTGACATCCCTAATATTTCCCGAACCGACAAAAACCCGGACTTACCATGTATATGTAATTAATGACATAACATCGACACCTCACAAATGTGTTATCTTTCTTTTAGACAAATCTGCAAAGAATTCACAGACCTGCTTTCCCAGGACCGTTCACCCTTGGGGAATTCGCGACCACAACCTATTCTTGAGCCAGGGATTCAAAGTTGTTTGACCCACTTCAGTCTTATTTCTCATGGATTCGGGACCCCTGCCATGTGCGCCGCTCTCACCGCGTTACAGAACTATCTGACTGAGGCAATTAAAGCCATGGACAAAATGTACCTCAACAATAACCCCAACAGCCACTCAGACAACGGCACTAAAGGCGGAGAAAAAGACGAGAAGCACAGAAAGTGATTCCACCGTTAATCAATATAAATATTATAAATAACTATAAATACTATTGATCAAAAATACACTTCCTGATCTTGCGGTTTTACACGCTCTGTTTTTACCACAACTCGACTTCACGGGATGCACAGGAAGCGACGGCCCTCCAAGAATTAAAGAATAAAATGAAAAGAGAACTGGACCCGTTTCGGAGAGGGGAGTTTGACACGTTAAGGACTATTTATGTGCCCCTTCTTTTATGAGCTACAACGGACTGAATCTCAGCAACCATGATACATCTCAATTTAAGATTGTAGCCACGCGAAAAAGAAGCGAAAAGAGGATGACTTTTTATCAGTATTGTGAATAATAAACTTGAAAAAAATCCACAGTCCATGTCATGACTTCAGTTTTAGGCTCACCCCAAGCGACCAACTTGAACTTTGAATTTCAACACGATTCACGGTTATATAAGGGAATCTGTGTTTATGTATGTATATATTTATTTATGTGTAATTTAATGGGAATTGTAAATATGGTGTGTCTGTTGAGATCTTTTTTATTTATCTGGTGCCTCCTGTTTTAGTGGGTTTCAATATTCGGTTAGTTCTTCATGTGGTTATATGGTTCTTTAGAAAACAGATTTTTGGGGTGTTATTTTTTTTTCTCGGGGATATTTCCATTCAGCCCTCTTGTAGCATGTTGAGGCGACATTGAAGCAAGTGAACAAATTTGATAGAAATAAACTTCCATTTTCTCTACAGAACATTCTTATTACAGTCAGTTATTGAGAAGAGTGAAAGGATACCTTGATGAGAAATGGAACTGTTTTGTGTTTTATTTTATTTTTTAATACAAGCCTATATGTGTTGTGCCAATCAGAATACGTTTCACCTCTTGTTCTTCCCCCGAAGCACCATAAGAGCAATAAATTGATATTGTCTTTTGAAAATATTTTTTTTTTCTTGTTTAAAGAATTTCAAAACATTTGGGACCACCTAATAGCTTGTATGTCCAATGTCCAAATTGGAGGCGGTTTTAGCTGTATTGTATAGACCTGTGCTGGCAATAGTTCCCATGCCTGTCAATGTATTATAGTCCTTTGTTGCCCAGAAAAAAATAAATATTTGATACGCTTCATGTCGATTTCTTATTTATATGTATTTTATTTTTTATCCCGTGGCTGGAACACCCAGCCTATTTTCGTTCTTGGCAGTATTTTTATTCAGCACGGTTACAGTAATTGAGTTTAACTCTCCCTTGACGATTGCTCCTTGCAATAAGCAGCTGAACCCATTGTTTCCCACAAGTATAATAAAAACTTACTTTCAACTCTGAGTTAAAAGAACGGGATCATTCAGATATTCCATTGAGCTTTTACAAAGGCAAATGACACCAGAAAACAATGAATACTTATTCGTGTTTGAACCAACTCTATTGGCACCCCCCGAAGCGAAATCTATGAGATATAAGCTTGCATTGGAGTTCATCTTTTTTTTCCTCTTTCCCTACTTTATTTAAAGCCATTGTTAGCGGTAACCCAGTTAGTTCCTGTAACGATAGCTCGGGTTTAATTTGATTGTCGATCAAACAGCTACTTCAAATATTGTTGTACAAGGTTATGTATTTATTTTCAGCAAATTGAAAAGGTATAACATACAGTTTGGTCGAAGCCTCGACGTTAAAATTTAATTCCTTTTTAAGCCAAATGACGCGGATAAGCACATGTAACTGCTTTCTGAGATGCTGTTTTACCTATACTTGGTCGCCTATTCTTCTTTAGGCCTATTTGTTTGCGCTAATGACAATGCAATAACGGCACAAGCGTCCCCTGTATGTTTGGAGCTGGATTTGCGGAAATCCACGACAGATTAAGCATTACATAACATATTTCAATTTGAGTTTGATTGTCTATTGATAGCGTGTGCTTTAGAATCAATTTGCACTGAACCACGGTGGTATTGGTGGATTTAGAAAAACATTTTCTGTTCAAGTCCGGCCATAATGAAGAGCCGCGGTGATGAGAAATCTGGGCTCTTTAATCCGGTGGAAAAAAAACACTGGTCATTTATTATTATTATTATTTTAATGTGGACAGACTGCTTAACTGCAAAGCAGTTGTTGTCAAATAAGGTGAATGAAGCTTAACAGCACATGTCCCTGGCATAATTGTAATGCACAGTCCTAGCAGGTGAAGTGAAGCATTGTCTATCAGGGCTGTTTTTGTTGGCTGCATCTCAGATTGTGTGTGGGATCCTAACCTCAGGCACTACGCGCGCGCACACACATGCACGCACGCACACACACACACAAACACACACTCGCCTGCTTCCTCTGCAGGAAAATACATGCAGAATCGGTAAAATAAAAACAATCAGTTTAAGTGGATTAATTCTTAAAAATTGCACTTAGCGGTTTCTTTCACTTATCGTTAATGCAGAAGTGATTTATTTAAAAAAAATTAATTGCATGCATCCATTTAAATTTTCAGCGAAACGAAAAGATGTGGTATTTTAGCTCAATATTGAGCCTTGAAACCATGTACTATGCCGGTAGGTGTTTGACATTAGTTTGCATTTACTTTTTAATGCTAACTAAAGTAATGGAAGGCTAAGGTCAATGGAAAGCGCCCGTTCGTCATCCTTGTTTATTTTGTGGCCACTACGTATAGTCGTATAGTCGTTGTTGTCTTCTTCAACGAAATTCGTAATATTAACATAATTTGATCTTTAACTGGTGGAACGTCTATTACATACCAATGCCCTGCAGCTGAAATAATAGTTAAAAAAGAAGAGATCTGACATTTGAGAAGCCAGTGGCTTGCAATACCCAGTTGTATTTAGCTAATTCACTCCTTAACCCCTGGTTTGAGATAAATCAATTACAGTTGATTCCACTTCAATTCACAAGTGCGTTTTTCCGTCAGTTTCCCCAAACCATTATTTAATATTTACTAATTGATTCAATTATAGCCTGCGATTTTCAAAAAATAATTTGCTTTAATTTTTACACCTGCATTTCTTCTGGAACGTTTTTGCATCTGTGACCACAGAAAAAAATATAGACCAAGCAGACACGCACACAGGCAACCACGCACCCACCCACCCACTTACACACACACACAGACACACACACATAAACCTACTGATTAAAATCAGTGACCTATGCATGCAGACTCACACGCATATATGAAAGTTCACACACGCGCAAATATATCTGCTCATATACACTCTTGGACTGCACGCACACACACACACACAAATATATATATATATGTATATATATGCATTGATCTGTTATCAGTATCATTGTCAACATATATATAATTACATACTCTTTTGCTGAGAGGGCATGTTTAAGGGGTTCCCCTCAAGGTATATTTTGTGTTCACATTATGCCTATAGGCTACTTCAGAATATTTCAGTTCATCACAATTCACAATGAAACAGATGAGGATCTATCACTTCTGGTAAAGTTATAACGTTTTAAAGTACTGTTTTGAATGTTTTTTGGGCCGGCTTAGAATTATTACATTTTTATATTTATATGCACAGATGCTGCAGGTGATCAAATTAAGTCATCGAGACGGGGTTTGGTACAGGCCTACTGAGCATAACGCATCCTATAGATTCAAATGAGTTGCCTGTCGGCCTCAGGATTATTTTCCATCAATATTGGACGCAGTAAGGTCTTTTTTTATCTCATAAACCGTGCGTGTTTATGCGAGTAAGTTGAAATAGCACATACAACACATAAAAATTCAAAACGATGGCAAATGAAAACCAAGGGATACATACGATTTGTTGCTGAAAACGACGCTGTCCTTTATTTATTTATTCAGCCATTCATTCAATTTTTATTTCATAATTACTTTGTTCATTCATGTGCTTGCTTAGTTATGTGCTCACTCACTAAACTTAATGGATCGAACCTTCACTCTACTGTGAATTCGACATCGAAGCAGAAGTATTCGAAAGTAACATCGTTCACTTTTTATAATTCATCACGGTCAAAACGACATGTCATTTAAAATAAATATTCGATGTCTGCGTGTAATTTTTTACCTTTAATTTATTTTACGGACTCATTTAGCCTATTAATTTGTAGAATATATGTTCTTCAAATTACACTTGTTTGAACGTGGAACAGAGCATTAAAGTTAAAGCATGGTTTTTACGCGAAGCTGGATCGTTGTATGGACAGAATAATGTGATTCAAAAGTTTTCAATGAAGCGGCAAAGTGACTAATTGTCCTTGCCTGTAAGATCAACCTCTCTGTGGTTTTCACCCCGTTCATTGACCCCTTGGTTCTTTGCAAAGAAGAGATCGTGCACTGGAAAAGGTCAATGATATCGCCAGGTATTTAATGAGTAGCAGGGCAATGGGGTGATCGGCTAATATGATTAAGTAATGTCTTAATAGGAAAAAGTGAAATATAAATCAAATGTAGCTTACATTTTGAATCGAAAAATGGAGACTGGACAGCATGAAGTGCTCTTTTTACAGATGAATAATCAAATAAGACGAAATGTAGCCTAATGTCATTGAAAACCCATGAAGCCCATTGAAATCACATGCACCCATATGTAGCCTATAGGTTAACATACGCACGCGCGCGCACACACACGCACACGCACAGGCACGCACACACATGCACACACACACACACACACACACACACCTTTCTTGCGGTGTTGGCAGTAAAATGTGATTAGACGCGGGCATCTAAGGCCGGAGTCTAACGGGTGAATTAAACGCCGTTAATATTTTGTAGTCACGCAAATGTATCCCCCAAGTTTCATTAATGTGAGGGGTTCATTTTAAATAGTCTGGTCGATGGTCTTGTTTAATCTATTGTAGGTTTTATTTGAGCCTGGGTGTAGTGAAAGTTAGCCAACTTTGGAGCTCGGAGAATTAATACGACGATGATTATTAAGTATAAACTACTTAAATAGTTCACAAGTGCACTTGCAATAAAAGTTTAGTCTACATTTAACTTCACTATTTCCAGCGAAATTTGTCGAAATAGCTACTTCTGGTCTTAGTGACACACAATTATGCACATACATAAGCTATACTTAGGATTCATTTTTGATAGGACACGCGCGAAAAGTTGAAAGATAGTTTTATACTTCTTGTCAATCGACTAAACTTTTCGGAAATGTTCCTCTCCAAAATTTGATACATACAATAAATAAAATTCTACCCATGTATGTAGAAACAAAATGAGTTGCAAACATTCTGGCTGCGCACACCAGGTTGATTGGAATGCATTTACAATGAAATTTCATCACCTTCGACACTAAAATTAGCTGTTTCCTCTGATTGCATAAATCCAAAACTCAAAAAAGAAAGAAGAAAAATCTATTATTATTTTCTTAATGTTTCTCCTTTCGCTTAATATCGTTTATATTCTGGATTCAGTCTCTCTTTCTCTTCGCAGTCTCTGAAGCCAGCCGGGGGGGAGTGTCGCCCCGGGCCAAACATATGCTTCTTTCCATTGCACTAATCCAAATTCAGCGTGGAGGAATAATTGCTCGAGTGGCCATGGCTTCGCGGGGCTTTGTCCCTCGCTGGCTCCCGTCAGCCAGGCACACGCCATTTCAATCAACTCCTTTCGAGAGCTGTCTCTTTTTATCAAACCTTGGACCTTGCAAATGATGAGAACATTTAACAACGACTTCACGCTCCATAAATAACAAAACACTTATTTATTTATTTACTTATCTATTTACTTATTCTGTTGTGCGTCAAAGGGGAAAACCCTGAATGCTTCACTACTTTCTTGATTTAAGCGATACATCTTTCCATCTCTTTCCTGCGCAGTTGTGAAAAATTCTTAAAATTCATCCATTTTTGTTTTCGGGGAGACTGGTTAGTAGGGCATATGTGACGTAGCCTACGCTACTGAAATACATCTAATTAGCTAATTGTCACCGTTAACAACCTATCCACATAGAGACCCACATGACCATGAACGACATCCATCCAAAGTTATTTAACCCTTTCTCAATATTCTGTTTGTCCACCTGATTACAAATGCTTAGGCAGGTTACTAGGAATTGGTTACAACTCCAATTAGGTCGCCGAGGAGGTGGGAATACTGAGGGGGATATTTCCCCCCGAATAAATTCGGATTTCTTTGACTCTTTAAAACTTGTTTCCCCACACGACACAAAACATGTAAATAATAATAATAATAATAATAATAATAATAATAATAATAATAATAATAATAATAATGTTCAATATAATTTACCCGTATTTCCATAATTATCACTGGTCAACAAAGATACTTTGTATTTGTAATTGTTAATCATGCAGTTAACCAACTTTAAACATTGTCCAGGAACTATTCTAATGAAACTATAGTGGAAACATATCTATCCAACATTTAAACTCACATATTTCGGTTATGTTTTCAAGTTTATTTATCAAGCAGCAGATGCCATTACAGTCTGTAAAATAAGAGTAAGAGAAAGTATTTTTTTCGACGAACGTGTCTTTTTAATAATAGACTACTAGACATTTCGTTATAACAGATGTGCAACTTAAAGAACAACACGCGACACAAGAGCAGTGCTTTTGATATTTTGACTGCGTTTTTGTGCTGATTTAATTTGGTGCCCCCAACAATAGATCACAATATGTATTGCTTATGCCAGTTTTCGTAAGAAGTAGCCTAGTCCACTACGCTGTCATATCAAGTCACATTTTAAATATAGGTGGCACAGATACTTTTACCACTTTTGTTGTAAATACTTATTAATGAAAACAATCCAAGCATCTGACACTCTTGCCAAACAGTAGGGTGAAACAAGAAACATATGGCCTGAGAAACATATCGCCATTTCAGAGATATCTGGAGGTAAGAATTTTAGCCATAGTAGCTGGTTGGCTCTGAATTATCTCATGTTCATAGAATATCTCTGCTCAATAAAGTTAATCAGAACGTAGGCAAAATTAAGTAGGAATTGGCTACAATGATAACAGTTAAATGAATGACAAATTCAAACGGATATTGATCAGTTTTGGCAGAGTAAATATTATGAATGCTTCGGGGCATATTAAAAGGTCATCGGTGTTTCCCTGAATGGTAAAGCATCGTATGGATACAAATTATGTAACAGTTGATCAGTTTAAGAAATAATGTATTAAGTTTCAAATGCTTCTGCACAAAACAACGTAATCTCACACAATATAGGCCTACTTTGCGCCTGTCTCATTCCTTCCGCCTTGACGCGTAATATGTAATAAGCTATAACCTGGTTCTCACATATTATGATGAGAAAATAACAGTATACCTGATTATAATTGTTACGCGCAATGGGGTTTTTAGACAGAAAAAGATGTACGTTATGTACCTTGATTTATGAGTTCATAAATATCAATAAGCCACAATTTCACTGAACAGATGTTATTAATAAAATTATAGCATAATAGTTTTCATGTTCTTTGTGGGCTTCCAACGTGAGGCAAAATCACGTTTAGACAGGCGATCAATTTTATCAGTAGAACTATTGAGCAATTTGTACAGTTCTGATTGCAAATTTGAAATCCCAGTCCTGGGCTCAGTGGAGGCAGTATCTTCATACAAACGATCAGTTGCACTAATTAGACTTGCAGTGCATAATTAAATGTTGGTTGCACTGAATGTGGATCTGTTATTTCAAGATATCATGCATTTAGAACTAGCCAAACCCTCTAGCAATCGTGACCCCATATCGTGTTTAAAGGTCTTCGTAGGGTTAATACATGGTAATCAGATCCAAAGTTGGCGGGGCAAGTGAAATCTTTTTTCCCTCATGAAGTGTACACAAAGTAAAGTGAGAAGTCTTAGTGTGATTAGCCTATGCTTAATTCAACAGCACATAAATAAAGTGGAAATAATTCAACATCAGCAGAAATAATAATAATAATAATAATAATAATAATAATAATAATAATAATCATAACAATTGTTATTATTATTAACAATAACAATAATATTAATAAAAAAATAAATAATAATAATAATAACAATAATAATAATCATAATCATCATCATCATCATCATCTTCTTCTTCTTCTTCTTCTTCTTCTTCGTAAACACCACCACCTTCATCATCATCGTTACAATGCTGGCACCATCTTAATTTCTTAAAACGACTTTGAACCGTTCATTGTTTCGAAGGTAAAGCTGTTATAACAAACAGGACTCCGTTTTTAAGTTATATTTATTTATCATAGGCAATTTATGTATGAGTCAATTATTGACTTATATCATGTACTTGTTATATATTGTAGGCCTATTTATAAAACGTGATAAGACCTGTTCTAGACTTCAGCAATGTTAAAGTTTTGCCAGTGATGTGGAGTAGCTTAGTAGTTATGATGCAGGAGTGGGGAATTCAAAATGCCCAAGGGAAATTCAGATACCATAATATAACTTAATCTATTTTGGTTTTATATTCTTCTTTGATTGGCAAGAACAGTTACACATTTTTCAACTGATAAGCTGCTTTGTACAAACTACGAAGAAGGAAATAAAAAATGAAGCTTGAACCTTGCACGCGCACACTGTGAATGAAAACAAATTTCTGAAAGATTTTTCTCATCAAGGGACTATATAGGCTGTTTTATTATCATTATTCTTTATTAGTTGACCAAATTTAAGAACAGCAGAAGCAACAAGAAACGCATCTATTGAGATATATGAGTCCATCAGAGAAGCCGGTTATTTGATCAGTGTTCGCTATTGTCTCTTTGTGTCTGATGGATATATACATTGAAACAATTCCACCAAATTCAAAAAGATAATGACGGAGCACATCATATGTTTTGTTACAGTTTATAGTCCCTTGCTCGGTGCCGGGAAGCTGCTCTGTTTTAAAGCTCATCTCCCCAAGCCTTATTTTCTGTGAATCAACGATGAAAAATTACTCCAGTAAAATGGACCATTTGCTAGTAAATCGCATATTTCCACGGGTAGAAGGGAGAGAGAGAGAGAGAGAGAGAGAGAGAGAGAGAGAGAGAGAGAGAGAGAGAGAGAGAGAGAGAGAGAGAGAGAGAGAGAGAGAGAGAGAGAGAGAGAGAGAGAGAGAGAGAGACGCTGGTGTCTGACTGAATTAATAGACGTGATAATTTCACACCAAAGAAGAACACTATTTCATCTAGCTGATATCTGTTCCATCACAAAGGGTCACACCGCAGCTGTGGCGAACCCAGCGTTATTATGAAGTTTGATGATAGGATCCCGTTTGCTGTCCTTGCTCCTTGCTCGAGGCAAGCAATAGCTGGAGGCAACGCCAGTGCCGCCCAGTGATAAAGGACTTACTCTGTGCGCGAGGAGAGAGAGAGCAGCTTTCACTTCAGACGTAATCAACTCACAGACTTGGCCTCGGCAGCTTGGTTGTTTTTTTTAAACGTTTTATTATAATACATACAGCTAACTTTTGGCTTAGGGTTCTTATCACATTTTTGCTGGATATTTAGTTCTTTATCCATCTATATAAAGGAATAGGCTACATTTGGAGGATCCGACTGGTTGTCAAAATGAACCAAGACCCAGTAATTGTGATTGGTTAGATTTCTGGTGTCAAGCATTTGGTGTCCAGAAATAAAGAGTGTGTAGGCCTATAACACACGCACACACATCATTTCAAGTAAGTCTTTTAGAAAACATGGCTCTCATACCCACACAATTTCATCCATAATAAATAATAACTATGCAACAAACTTCAAATGCAAAATGTATGATTATCAGGGCATTCATTTACATATGCTGTTCTGGATTTGTTACGATTTGTACAAATGGAAATTAGGAGACAATATTCAGAGCACAAATTAAAAAACATAACAAAAAGTCTAAAAACACATGCTAACAACGGGCCATTCTGCGTAAGTTACATTTTCTTAAATGAACAGCGAAATAATAAAAATATTATTTTACGAAATGTGCACTGTGCTTGTCAATGCGCCAGTGATTTTCTTCTTTGGCCTCTATAAGACGTTTTTCCATTGTACTGCCCCGTCCAATTTCAACGGAGAAAAGTGGATTACGGACCAAATTTGTGTCCATATATAAGTATATATATATTCAAACAGATATGAATTTGGATAGCTTTAAAACTATAGAGAAAACTTTAAAACTGATACTTAAACAACTAAGCATCCTAGTTTCTGTTGTTTGTGTATTATGTTTCATCACCAGAAAAATAGCCTAGTTTATTAAAGCAACAATCAACTTGCTATGAAATGATCAAAGCAAGCATACATTGAATATGGAAATATATTACAATTTCCAGAAATTACAGAAATTGAAGTAGCAATAAGACACAGAATCATAATGAAGTAAATAATCACAACAATGCAACAAAACCAAACCACAATTTATTCAGAATAACTAAAATCAGACTGTAGTGTCAGAAAGGATGGAAGAGTGACAAAACTTACTTTCCCCTTTTTGCCTCATTCAGATCCTCCTCATAACTTATGCCAGCTATCTATGAAAAAGTTTGGGTAAAATTAATATTTTTTTTCTCAGAATAAGAGAGCAGTCACACACACACACACACACACACACACAGAGCACACTATTTGGAGCTAGTCTACTTGACTTGAAGGTTTCTCCATGTGTCATTCCTCTTCATTCTCCCCATTCTGAAACTAGAGTCTAATTATCGATCCACCAAATTGAGTAGGATTTCTCTGAGGTGAAACTCTGAAGGGACCTACGAGGCCTGCTAAATTGGTGGCCTTCAGGACAGGGTTTTTTGGTAACTGTTCTTCAGTGTAGACGATGGATCCACTGTACTGGGTCTGCCTGGTCCTGGAGTCTTTACTGAGAGATATATCAGTGTTCTTTTTATGTCTGCATGTCAAGACTAAAGCCAAGTAACTTCAATATATTACTAACCATGTGTTTCTATTGATCATCTGAAAAATTGCTTAATAAGCTTTGGTTGTGGTGTCAAAACACTCTCAGAAATAAAGGTGCAGTGGAGGTACATTTTAATTTTTTAGGGAACACATTTCCCAAATGTACAATTCCCTGAAAGTACAATAATGTTCTATTTGAGTACTAATAAATAACTTTTACAAACAAAAAAGGTACAAATTAATTTTGTATTGCTGGCTAGGTGTACCTTTTTTTATACCTATAGGGCAGCACCCCAGTGACAAGGGTTTGTACCTTAAAACTTCATTTTTTTCCCTGAGACTGAAGAGTGTAAAATTATTTTAACATATCAAAGCATTAATAGTTTAATAGACTAACTTTAACCATTACTGTAACCTATGAACTCTTTATATTTAAATCGTATGCACTTTTAAACCATTGATAAATTGTTATTAATGCATGCTAAATATGTATTCATGATAACTAAAGAGCATTTAATAAGCTTCACTGTATTGTTTAGAATGTGACAGTTCCATGGATTGCAAACCACTTTAACAACTCAACACTTTTCAATAGCAAGTGTCAATGCAGTATATTTCCAAGCACTCAGAAGCAGCATGCATGGTCACACTACAATAAGGCTCTATGCAAATTTGTTTTTAGCCTGTTGAGTATGGCTCCGCTGGTTTTTTCCTTTGCTCTGAAATACAATCAGATGACATGCTCACTTGTCTCAGAGTATACTGGTTCATATCAGAGATTTTTCCGTGAAAATAGACGGCATATTCATGCTCTGATTTTAAAACATTCATTTAAAAACTATCTTGAATTAGAAAATCACAAGTTCTGCAGGAAAATGCCAGTGTCAAAGGTTAGGCTCTATAACCATTTGCTGGACATACCAGAGAACAACTGTGCAGTCTTGTGCAGGATGAACATATGATTCACTGCCTGGCTCATGGCAGAGCGAAACTACGTGGTCACTATTGATGGAGGACTGCTTTTAGAAACCAGTAAGTGGGTCAGGGTTTAGATTTAATTCCAGCCTACACCTCTGTGTTATGCCATGCACAGCTCTACACAGCTTGTCGATATACCCACATTTCCATGCCTTTTTAATTACACAGAAATGCTCTTCATATACAGATTAGTCTTATGAAGTGCTTTTCTGTTTACAGTAAGATGTGTGGGAATGAGCATTATATTGCACATTGAATACATGTGACTGTGTACACACACACACACACACACACAATTTAAAATATATTGCACCTGCATACTCACACAGAACCACATTTACAAGGTTCTCTGTATATGTGTGCATGTGTGTATGTATTTGCATGACAGAGAATGTATATAGATATATAGCTTGATTGAATAAGCACAATGGCACAGGTATGATTAGTGCGTAATTAGCTCTGATGCCACCAGGCTGAACATTGAATGTGCCCAATCGCAAAGGATCTTTAGTAGTTATCATGTGACTCGAAAGAAACTCAGCCAGCACTTTACGATCAAGTGGCATTACACCCTGTTGCTTTCATACACTGCTGAGCTATTCTACAAACTTGGCATTATGCCTGCTTATTCACTCTATTCCGTTTCTCATCCACTCCATGATTAATTAATACAATTCTCATTCAAAAGCTAAAAAATAGAGAGCTGTTACCTTTCAAATTTTCAGAGTGATTATTGAGATTTTGCGCAAAAATCATTAATTTACTTTCAGGAAAAGTTTTACAATTTTTAATGCACTAGTTTAAATTCACTCACCATATCATCCCACAGTACAGTGTCTGTTCATACCCCGTTGTGGCCTTAAACAGAGAACCAGGAAAATGAGCACAGTTGTATAATTACCTAAATGTGAATTTGAGCCCAAACTGGTGGGGATGAACACAATCACTGTGTTTAACACAAGTTCCATTAAAGCGCCTATTACAATTGCGAGGCAACACAGCCCTAGGGTACTGAATGTGTTGCAAAAACCTCATTGATAATTAAGAGTTGGTTACTTCTGTTTGTATTGCTCCTGTTCTGTGCTTACAAATCAAACTGCTCCACTATGCTCCCTGTTTATCATAGAATCATATGGTCTCTAATAAGCCACAATTAGAACAGCGGGGGCTTGGGGTTAATTATTACTTAACACATTTGATTGGATGTATTAGATGTACAGTGCTTTACAGCAGTGGTGAGAGAATAATGGTAGATAACGTGTTAGTCTTCATTTGCACCCTCTCAGCAGTAAATACTGGGACTCAAAAGACCCCCTGTCTCTCCTGTTGTCTCAAGCCTGCTGATATTTGATTAAGCGGAGCTGTCGTACGTGGTATTCAAAAATTGCATTTTACTTGTAGGTCGCAGTCTGACCATTTTTTTTCTCAGATCGCTGAAGGTGTGACAAAGTACTTCAAGGTGTTAATGGAGAAAATTGTCAACATTCTTCACGTACAATATTGGATGTGAAACGCACCAATGAAAACCTCTCTTAGAATACGAAGAAAAAAGATTGCTTTGTACCCTTAATCATCAGTGTTAGGACATAAGAATAACAGATTTCACTTTTTGTTCTAAACTCCTCCTTTTTGTCAGCTTCCTAAAATACATTTGTCCAGCCATGACATCTTTATAAGTAAATATAATTAGTAAAACATGTATTTATCTAAATATAAATATCTATAAATTTATGTTGAAATCTGAGAATCCTTCACATTTGAAAATAAGCTTAATTTTTTTCTATTTCAACAAACTTGTAGGACAGACAAATTGAGACAAGAAGGAATAATGGAAGGTGCGCAACTGATGTCCTCGCAAATTAATAACCGCCATTATCCCAAAGAGCGATTCATACAAATTGCGGGGCAAAGACATAAAAGTAACTCCGGAATTAAGCTTTTTTGACGGGTTTTTAATGGATAGCTGTAGGCCCATCTGCTTCATAGCAAATATAAATGTGGTTTGATTTGGTGAACTGTTACCACTGTCACTGTAAACAATAATTGTCAAACATATTTACTCGCAATCGCTTTAGCAGATGTTCCGCTTTTTGTTTCTGAGGCTTTTGTATCTCCGTTCTGCAGACGCTCCGCAGACCCCCCTCCCTCTCTCCCGGAATATTGAGCAGGTATTTGCTGAGGTGCTCCAGGGCACGGGGTGCGGGAGAGAGGGGCGAGGGGGAGAGGGGAGATTATCTGGCCCCCTCATCAACGGCGCAGCCCACTCCTGCCCATCCCGCCCCGGGGCATTGGGGCGGCCCTGCGATTGCTTTCCTCCCAGCCATGCAACCTCTTTATCACCCTAATCTGTTAATTGTAGGCGCTCAATTGGCACATGGTGGCTTTTTATTACAGCCTCTCCACATTAGCTGGATGGAGAATGCGGAAAAGCTGGTGTGGCCCTTGTTGTCTTAACCCTTGATGTTGCTCATAATGGGCTGTGGGTTTTTTTTTTTTTTTGGAGGAGCGGGAGTCAGCGTCCAGTATCCAGTCGATCTGATCCCAGGTGCTTCCCCCGCCCCTCGTGGCTCTTGGCGGAGCACGTTACCTGCAACCCGGCCCCTGGTTTCAGAGGCAAGGCCTCTTAAAGAGGTTGGATCCCACCTGCCTGGCTCCCCTCTTTAACTTGCCGGTTTGGGAATGCTCTTTCTCCCCATTGTTAAGCGAACCTGTGGCCAATCAGGACGGAAGATGGTAGCTGCCTGGTTTATTTATAAAACACAGATAGATCCTGCACCAGGTTCAGCTCTGTGACACCCCCTATCCCCCATCCCCCAACCCCCCCATCCCCCTAAACCTAATGCACTCTCCATGGCATCCTGGCCAAAACAGATTCTGTTTGTTTTCAAAAGAGTGATCGATAACTAGCCCTCTTTTCTTTAACGGTGTTCTTTAATGGCTCACAAGAGACGCAGCAGAAGTTAAATTTAGATAAAAAATAACAATTCTGGGTTTCCTAGGTGATTCAGTCTTGATGCAAAAAAAACCATCATAAAATGACACCTTAAAAATGCTCTGGGCTTGTAATACAGCATTATTACAAATAGTACACATTTGTTATAGTACAAATGACAGTATCTCAGCTGATCACCAAAATCTGTGATTCAAAAGGAAAATATTTAATGTGTCCTTTAATTTTCATTACATGTTGGCCATACAAGAGACAAGGTTGATCAATTTGAAATGCAATGTAATACTTCAAAATTATTAAAAACAACCCCCCCCCCCCCAAAAAAAAAAAAAATAAATAAATAAATAAATAAAAATTTTTAAAAAATTAGTGTCAGTTTTCGAACATGTTTTGGCACTCAAGCCCAGGTATATTGTGAACAATCTAGAAAATGTCCTCCACAACAGTTGCACAGACATCATTACTTAAGCCAAACTTTGACTGTAAGCCTTACACAAATATGCAGACCGGCAACTTGATGACAGGACAATGGGCTGAGCGATTTATGACAGGCCATTAAAAGGCTATTGCTTTTAGCCATTGCAAACAGGTGTTTTAACAAATCAACTCATGCTGACCCGCTCTGCCGAATTCTCCAGAATGGGATGCTCACCACTCTGCCCATGACCAAAGGCACCTTGTGTCCAGAGTTAATGCCATCCCAATGACAACTTTCCTGCCAGATTCACTATTTCGTTTTGACGATCTACCCGATCAACATGGTAGAGATGTGTTGACCTTAAAGTGGGTATTCCCTCCTCTGGAGTAACAAAAGAGGGCTCCGACAATGTACGCTGTAGTCTCATACTATTAACAAAACGTTAGCTTAGTTCTATCACATTCAATGCTTTGACAAAATGGGATGCAGAGGAGTCTGTGATGCAATGCTAGCAGCACGTTTGCCTGCGTTTGTGTGCGACTGCTGTGTGTGTGTTTGTCTCTCCAGGGAGTAAACACGTCTCGCGTGGAGCCTACCCTTTTAGTGCACGGCTTTTATTGTGACTTTTTGTCAGGCTAAATAGGATATATTTTATCATAATGGTTTGGAAACCAGAATGTACAGGCCAACACAAATAGGGTTTTACAAGTTAAAGAACTCTTACCTCAGGCACCATTTTATTAGAACTACTGTTTACATCTGACAATACATCCTAAGTATTTTATTATTAAGTTTGGACAAATCATTTGCCTGAGGATGAGGGTGTTATGCCATTGAAATGTAATCCTTCTGCTGATCTTATTACTGCCAAACCAAACAAGCAGAAATCAATTTCAGGGGAAAGGCAAAGGAAAATGGAGAAATGAGATAAAAAAGATAGGGAAAGGTATGTGTGCTGTGAGTTTTGTAAAAACCCCCGCCCCCAACAAATACGTCAACCAATAGTGAGCTGTAATTTTTTGAGACAGTAAACCATGACAGTCTCTCTCCTTTGTTTTTATCCCCCTCTCTTCCCCCGAAGGTGAAAACGAACGTCTCAGATTAGTTCGTCATATTCATTTTGCACCTGCATTGTTTTTATACCCATCTGTAACTTACTGTGCGAAATCTGGCTCGAGTTGCCTGGAAGAACACTGCTTTTATTATCAATTATTTATCTGTTTGGTTGTAATGGCTGTCTTCAGAGTGGTTGTGGTGGCTGACTTCGGAGTGGTTGAATCCTTTGAGTTAAAATGAATCTTAAAGGAGACCTTCCCCTGAAATGGACTTTATTGTTTTTTATGGCTCGCACTATAATAGCACAAATACAAATGACAGGTAATGGCTTCTCCGGTGCTTATAAATAAATGTGAATCAATTATTGGGAATTTCTTGAATGAATGTGGATCTGTTAAACAGGGGCGGCAGTGCTTCCTCAGATTGGGGGCGGTGCACCCAGTCTGCAGACCCAGTTCCAGTGCGCCCGCTGGTTCTGCTCAGCTGTGCCGGCAGGGGGTCGGCATCGGCCTTGGCTCACCGCTGAGCGCGGCGCAGGGAGGTTGGCCAGCCGTGCTAGGGCACAGTACACATTGCCCTGTCCACTGGAAACCACCCAGCTGTTCAGAGCGCCCTGCTGCTCGCTCGCTGGAAAAGGACGCGATGAGCTGGTCACCCAGAAAGCGCGCAGGGTTCCGCGAGGCCCCCACGGAAGGCTTCGCTCCAACCGCTCTGGCGCGGCAACTCTTTCCATGCCCTTTAACGGGGTTAATGTCTGATGAATGATGTCATGGAGACGCAGCGGCTCACCTTGCCCACCGCCATGCCGCACATGTGGGGCAATCTCTGTGATCTTCAATTCCCCCCAACACCACTCAAAGGGTTTTTCTTGTTATTCTTTTGTTGTTCCAGATCAACCTTAAATGTAAAAAATAAACAATAATTACACTCCGATTTTGCGTGCCAATGCAAACATTACAAAACTGTTTGATGGACATTAAGTTTTACATGGGGCACAGATATCAAAAGTATATGTGAAATCATGTACTGAAAAGGTCACATTGTCAAAAGGAACACGTTTTAAAATGACATTATGTTGAATAAATAGAGACAAACAAGTATGAAAAACATAGGTCTACACAATTTGAGAAAAAGTAAATATATCAATATGGAATTATTTACTTCCATATGGACAAGCTTTAGGAAAGCATCTCTGAATAAGAAGCATCTGGCAAATGTTTCAAACATCATACATATTTGAAATATGTTTACAGTGTTTATGAACATGTGGGATATTAATTTTTAAAATGCATAATAGAAGACCATATGCTGAGCTAATGCGATAAATTCAGAGACTGAATTAGTTATTATCAGATAAAGATCACCAGTTCAATACCTTTACACAAAGGTTTACACAGATGACCTGTTAGCTTAACAAGAAACAAAAAACTAACAAACCAAAAAATCATTATTCCATTGGGGGGTGGCAGGTCGTTGTTTCATTTTGAGAAAGGATATCAAAATTTTGTGACCGGTTTTTAATGTTTATATTTGAGGTCCCTCACATAACATAAGTGATCTGAAATTCACTAGCAGTCATGCATTGGTATTCTGGACCCCAAAGGAAAGGCAAACTGCTTTAGTGTCTACCAGTACAGTTATGGGTAGACTGAAGTGGTTTATCCCTGTCGTACAAGTGAAAAAGGATGCTACTGATTCACAAGGAAGAGGTATGTGACATAGGCACCCTTCAATGAAACGCTTAAATCCCCCTACAGCTCATCATAGACACACAGCAGTGACAAATACAAATGACTGTACAAATACTTTTGGAGACAGAAAGAATACCTTTCCAACTTGTCACAGAAAACAAATGAACAAACAAAAAATACAGCAGTCGATGATGGAAGGTCAAACCCCCAAACCACTTAAAAACACAGTGTCGTTACAATTTTAAACTACAGCGCTATAGGTACTGGTGAGCCACATGATTGTTTTTCTTCCATTTTGATGAGGTAATAGTCCCACCTCTTAGATTTCCTGACAAATCGAAGGATATTTGTAGCAATCAGCCTTTGAGTCCGAACATGTATTTTGCATTCATTGTAACCAAAATCTGTCAGTTAAAAAGAAAAGGCGTTTGTGGCTTTTTCACAATTTACTTGCTGGCAGCCTATGCAGCCCAGCCGAGCCTTTGTGAGAAATGCATAAAATAAAGGGTATTCATTCTATAAAATGTGAATATCTGTGGTTTGTTTTTTTGCTCTGCTGTCTGCACATTTTTTTTTGAATCAGTGAATACATTTGAAGATTTAGTGTGACAAGACAAAGAGCCCATGAATGGCCCCAGGCTGCTGTGCTTAAAGTCATGCCATTTCCCTCCATGAAAACTCCATGGAATACTTGTAAGCATTTATTGATGTGCTCATGTGACATCTGCTCCTGGACAGTGTCTCTGCTCGTAATAATCCGAAAACTTACACTTCATTCAAATGACATGGTAAGTCTTTCCCTTTTCCTCCTCGTTTGTAACATCTGTATTCTATTTTTCCTATTCATGCGACAAACAAATCCTGGAGGTGCTTTAATGAATCCAAACATTCTCACGTTCGTACTTTTATCATTTTAACAGCTCGTGTAATCATGGTCACCAAGGAACGAGCAGTGAGGTGGTAAAAAAGTGCGTCAAGCAATTGGGCGACGACCTCACAATCGGTGCGCAGTGCTAAGAAAAACAGGAAATGGCCGCACCGACTGCACAGGGCGAGGCCTTGCGCTGAATGCTTCTTCTCCGCTTCTCTCCGCTCTCTCTGTTGGTGCAGGCCGGACTAAAGTAACATTTGATTAATTTTGCGAGGATTTGAAAATATAAACTATTCATTTCGTCGGGAGAAAACAAAAGAGGGCTAAATCTCGCCCTGGGGTAAATCCTTTGTGGTGAGTCCCCTTTGATATTACTGAAGGCTTTTTATTGAACGCTTGACATGATAGATAAACCATTCAGTGCATTGTACAGCCTCCTCTCCTGCACACAGTAAATGTCATTCGCCATTAACAATGCTGCCGTGAAGTACATAAAGCATTAACATAGCCTTTATGGCCATGTTGGCTAACTGAGCATATCTCCTATGCAACTCATTATATGTTAGATGAACTGAGATATTCCAGCATTATGACCCAAAATATCATGTAATTGCGCGAGCATTTCAAATGACAGAGAACAGTTCTTGAGATATAATTTGAAAGGGTGAACAAGGGGAGGTAAAACTCTCCCCTAGAAGAATAAGTCATGCCCTGGAGCACAGCTGAACTTATGGAAAACATTGGAATATTGTACTTTAACCGTTCGGCACAGCTGGTTAGTTGAATCACAGAACACAAAGCCAATGTCCCAGTTCAAGAAAATAAAAACCAGGGGAGAGAACTTGGTTTTGCATCCTAAACTGTTTATCATACTTCCTTGTCATTTCTTTGGCATTTACTTGTCCATCTAAACTTTTTCCCTGGGTTTCATCGTCAAGCCTTTTTCTTTTTTTTGTCAGACAGCTTAACATTGATTTTAGGCTCAATTAGGCGCATGTGTTAAATGATGATAGTAAGATCAATTATTGATGTCGGAGAAGGTCTCCAGGTGCCTTTAAAAAAATGGCTTCAGTGAAGCAATAACATAGACGTGAACTAGTTGCAAGAAATGGGACAGAGTGGCTCCTTTTTGGGAAATGGGGTGGAAGAAGTGACAGGCTATCAGTCAGTCCATGAGTGACACACCCATGGAGACAAACCCTGCTTGACGGGGCCCTTGAACAGGGGGTGGCCAGACACCGGCCGGCAATAGATCATGTCTGAGGGCACATCTGGCTGTGATGTGACCAAAGCGGGCATCTGTAAAACAATGGGCTATAGTCTGGAGGACGTGCTAAAGCAGCTGGACATCAGGATCTTTAATGGAGGGCAGACTCCCCCCCTGGACGACCCACAATGCATTGTTTGTTCCCCTGGAAAAGAAAGGTGGTCTCAGGCGGCTTGCAGTGACCCTCTTAACTGTACCACATGTAACAGACTGTACATTGTGGCTTGTGCTCAGAGTCAGTACAGAAAGCAAGCCATTGAAGCTCATTATAAAGACAAACATATAGACTATCACATGTTGGATAATCTTGTCTGGGTTTGAGAAGAAGGAATGTGTCTAACTCTATACATATAGACCACACAAACCAATGCAATAATACCTTCTTATGCAGTTTTTGCATGCTTTTTCGAGTTCCAAGATGTTTGATTAAAACACACAGACCTCTTCAAAAACAATTTTGTTGCATGGGGACATTCTCTCTGACATATAGATATATACATGAGATTGTATTTTCAAACAGATAGGAAACTGGATTGACTGAAATCCTGATTTGATTGCAAAGGGAAGAATTTACAACATGCCCCTTCATCCAGGTTCTGGAAATTTGAGAAGTTCTAAACTGGTCAAAAAGTTTTTCCCAGCCTTTTTCCCCAGAAAATTAAAACTCACAATATCGTCTGTGGAGCATTTCCAAGTGCACGTTCATCATTGAAAACCTCAAACACCTGCTTTTCACCTTCATGCATAGAATTCTTATCAAATTGCCTCCTGCACACACACACAACAGTTAAGAAGAGGGTTCTTTGGCAGAGGATATTTATTGTAGATTCCGTACTTTCATCCATTCTTGTCAAGGTAGGTTATAATTTCATCAGTTCAGGCCCGTGGTCTACCTGGCACACCTTGACAGAGAAGATGCATTGAGTTGGCCTGCGGTTATGGGAGACTTTAGTGTCATCTTCACCAATATCTGGTCAGGTTTGTTAAAAGTGGAACACTTCACTATTGCCCCTTTGACTTAGAAAGTCCACACACCTTGCCGGCCAATCTTAAGACAGATCCAACAAGGTGGCATTGCGAACACCTACAGAAATTCAGCTATCGCTCGAATTCCACAAGGACGCGGGGTAAGCTCGAACCACCCACAGACATATCACTTGACCAGAGGAAGCAGGATCAAGCAGCCATTTATCATGCACTTGTCAGATCGTGACCTCATTACAATTAGTGACCAGATGTCCGTGCGCCGCGCCGCTCTGCCCCTTTCACTGGCTCCCCCGGTCGCTCTCCTCGTCAGGCCGGGGGAGAGATCCAGACAAGGGGCGACGACAAAGCCGGGAGCGGCCCTGCGGTTCGTCCGCTGACAGCCCTGAGTGGCGGCACGAGGGCCGGGCCTCTGGACCTGTCCTTCCTCCCCGCTCCGACGCCAGGAGCTCTGGGCCTCCCCCGACAGCTGACGAGATCCCCTTCAGCGGAGCTGCAAATCTTGGTCGGGTCCTGGCGGACGCCCGAGCGGGGGCCCGGCTCGGCCCCGTGGAAGGAGCCGGCCTGTCAGCACTGTCAGTGTCGCCTACCTGAGCCGCGGAGATACGGCTGCCGTGCGACCCCCTTTGGGGGTGCAGAGCCTGAAAAATACTAAAAAAAGGCCACATGTTTCTGTCAGCGTTTCATGCGTTCCTGCGGGCAGAAGCAGAATGTATGACATCACAAAGAGCACAATCCTTCTGGATTAGCCTAAAACAGCTTCTTCTACACACTAAGGAATCCTGGGGAAACAAAGATCTGTCTGATCTTTGTCCTTTTGACTGAAGCAGTACCCATTGCCTTATTCGAAAGACTGATTACAAATGGAAAGAGGGAACCTGATTCTAAATTTCATCCAAATACAAATACAGATTTAATTTATATATATATATATAAGAAAACAAACATTTATAATAAATATATATACATTCATTATATATATATCGAATACATATATATATATATATATATATATATATATATATATATATGAACAATGGCGTACTAAACAAAGCACAGTAACATGACAGTATCTTTCCCATTATGTGGTGTCAGTGTCAGGCCCCAGCCAGCTTGAACTTTTTCACGCTCATTTTGCACACCGTGACTGATGTCATAAAAGCATAGCCTCCCTCTGCCCTAACCTAGCCTATCTGTCACCAGTGTCACTGCCCTCCTTTGTCGCGGTACATTTAAAGGACAAAGAGGAAGCTATGGCGCCTAATTCAATGAGCTGGACACTGTCAGACCCACCAGAGCAGCTCTTTACTGCTCCTGCAGACACCACTCAGCTGGAGAGAGCTTTCTGCCCTCGTCGCTAACTTCATTAAACACAATGCAAACACTGGACATGGGGGAGGCAGTCTTACGGTAAAGACAGAGCTGCCATTGTGGTCACGGATGCAACTTCTTCACTAACTGAGTCTGGCACAGTGCTGGTCTGTGGTTGTCCCAGCCAATGCTAATAAATGAATTCAGAGCCCAAATATATAAATAGTGACAACCTCCGTGCCAAATAGGAGAGGGGGGAAAAAGGATGTCACAAAAATGATGTCAAAATGCACTTAGGTTTTAGAGAGAAAACATTCTGAATGCTCTTCTAATTGCATCTCAAGAATGATGAATCTCACCAGTGGCCTCCACAGACACATAATATTTGTTAGGAGACTGGCCGCACAATAATAATAACGGCTGTTTATTAATTTGGACAATTACCTGAGGCCTGCAGAGACAGCAGCCCTTCCTAATGTTCCATTGACGCTGCCCTGCTTTAAGAGAGCAGACACATTCACAGGCAGGACTGAGACCCTGCGACTGCAGGTTTAATCCTGGTCGTTTTAAAAGCCGCCTCTGTCCATAATGGGATTGCACATCCGGCAAAGAGCATTGCCCACTGCCCCACATTCAGAGGGAGAAGCGGGTAAACAATCTTCCTTTTGTTTCAGCGCTACCTCTCCTGACACCACCTGACCTCCACATCGATCTTCCGCACGGGAACCACGTTTCCTCAGGAAGTGAGGTCTCTGTGTGTCCTCATTAAAAATAAAATTGGCCAGAGATAAGCAGAGAACTATGCAATGTATTAGACTCAAACGGCCAGACTTTACCAATTCCATTGATCAATTTGTTGTTTGTCCACCGCCATTCACGCTTTTGCACAGACACTGTTGTGGAATCGGGAAAAAACATGTTACAGTGCTTTAGAATGTATTGTTGCTTCAAAATGAATACAGCAAGTTACACATTTTGCATATATTTGTCAGATATTGCATATTTCTGCGCATTATTGACTACACTGTTAGGAAAGTGAATGCACTATGTTGTAGATAACTCTTTTCCAGTGCTTGTGAGAACTGTCTCTCCTCCTGTGTGCATTTGACTGACTATTTCTTGGGCCTTCATTATTGACACCTCATTCTTCTGGAGATATAAATATATATAAAAATATAAAGCAAAGTTCTCATAGAGTTCCTTGCTACAACAAAGAACTGAGAGATAAATGAAAACAAACAGCAAAATATCTACCTCTTTTGAACCCTTCTCGGGCCTACCTCTCGCTGTGCTACTTACAGGGGAATAACAAATTTAATTCGGTGTGTGGAGAGTTGAGCAGGAACCGAGCCAAAAGAACCAAAGAAGAAGAAATGCATATATAAAAAAAAAAGAAACCTTAGGAGCTGGTCTGGGCCTGGAAAGTGGCTTCAGATAAAAATAACAAGTCGCGCGGCAAAGGACAGATCTCGGCGCTTCTCCGCTGCCCCAGGGCTCGCGCCTGCGCAGCCGGCACACAGGCGCGGTGGGGGGGGGGCGAGGACGGGGGGGGTGGGGGCGCCGCTCTCCCCAGCAGAAGGCTGAGGCAGAGAGGGAGGCCTGTGTTTGATGTATGAGCTCTGGCTTGCCATTGTGATTCACCCCCGAATTGGCTGCAGGCAAAACAAAAATCTTTTGTGATTAATTAGAAAAACTGGACAATTATGAATCGACTGCACAAAGCCAGTGCATGGTAATATAAATAGTAAATGCGGGCCCGCACAATGGCGTGCACACAAGCCTGCATGTGTGTGAGATCACAGGGAAGAGTTTTGGGTCCCCGTTGGTGTCGCTCTGAATAACATCACGGATCTCCCTTTCCAGTCTCTTTTTTTATAAATATATTGATTGTGATTCTATCCACTGTTTTCTCTTATTCCTTGACCTCGCATTTCATATAACACTAACAAGGAGACAATAGGCCCAGGCTGGAGACTGATCATACGACTTACACCATTATCTGGAATTAAGGTGAATATCTTCTTGGAGAATATCGCCAAAAACTAAAGGAAATCAACACATCCCACATGACTAAAAAAAATGTACAGAATTATTTCATGATTCATGATTCAGTCAATGATGGGGTATTTCAGTGGATGTGAATCTGTGCAGATACACTAATAGGAGAGCGACACAAATCATAATAAATAAAACGAAGTGGACTTTTATATACATGACATATTAAGGTTATATACAGTGTGAGTCATTATTAAAATGCATTTTTTGAATAAAATCTATGTCTGGTTTGAATGAGTTACTTATGCTTGCATTATTTCAGATGTACATACCTTGATCAATAACTATAAAGAAAATATCACAAATACAGATATATACAGGGTATAACCTGAGTAAGCTTGGAACACTGGTCATTTGATCGGTGATGTGCGTTTCGGGGACTGATATACTGAAGGATCAGCCCGTTCTCAGCCGTCAGCACTCGGCTTCTCATTCTGCCCTGTCTAACCTGCGGCGGCTAAAAAAGAAAAGGAGGATCTTGGCTCTCCCCTCCCCTCCCCTCCCCTTCCCTTCCCGAAAAAATAAAACCTTTTAGCCGCCGTTAGCCCAGTGTGTTCTTGAGCTTCGTCCATATGGCCTCCACGCTGCTGAAACAGCTAAGCAACCCGAGCAGTCCATTTACCAGAACACACCGTAAAGAGCGTCCGCTGTTAGAGCCTGACGGCCATTCTTCCCGGGGAGCTTGGCATTCTCTCCCTGTAAAGTAATTAACTTGCTCCTTATCTAATGATACACGTATCCCCGTGTCTTTCAGGCACCTCGCTTTGCTCTCCCGCACGCTCGCATTGTTTTCTATTATTATTCAAGCGGCGATGCCGCGGCAGTAAAGCCATTGACCATTCAGTCACTGGAGTAGCTGCTGATAATTAAAAGTTCCCAACCCTTCGCCCCGGGGCCGGGCTAGAGCCAGTCAGAGAGGAGCCGGGGCCGCGACGCTCAGCGTCCAATCGATCAGCTGATTAACCCTCATTACTGATTGGTCAGAGCTGATTGCACCCACAGTCAAGAAATCACCTTTGGCCCGGAGGCACGCGGCGCCGAGGCACACTCGATAATAGGGAGAGGAAGCAATCTTTTTCGCAATTAGCTGCAACGCCGCGGTTTAAAGTTAAGGAAGAGGGAGAAATCATATTCACGGGTTCTTATATTTTTTTAATTTTTTGGCACCGTTCGTCTTTATTAACGGCGAGACCTCGCTCTCGTTGGTGGTAGATTTAAGCTGGGTCAAGCAGAAACGCCAACCCCCCCACCGCCCACCCCCCTTCCCCCCCAACCCCCCCCCCCCCCCCGAGTTTCCGCTGTAATGGCAGATAAGGCATTGCACCTTGGCTCAGTAAACAATAGAGTGCCATCTGTCCATTAGTACGCACAGTGTGAGGAAGAAGCACAAAAGGAGGAGACAATGTGACATCATTTGTCAGGCCTGCTGCAGCACACCGCCGGTACTGGCTCTCCCATTGCTCAGGCCCTGATGAGGAATGCAGGGCGCACGCACGACTACTGCCGGAGGACTCCGGAACCCGGAACAAAACGACACTCGCGCCTTTCCGAATGGTTCGGACATCAACCCTGCGGGAGCAAATCGAATGCGAGCCTATCTCTTCACAGAAAAATGAAAATAAAGATGATATGCTCTTCAAGGAAATAGAAATCTTATCTGCAGCTCAGGTGTCCTGCTTTGAGTACAACACGACAGATTTTGTAGAGGAATAATGCACTCTGGGGGCCTGCCTTTCAGTCACAGGAAAGTTATGCCAGCGCAAAAATACCTTGATTCCGCATTAATGTTAAAGGGATTTGGTGTGAAACTGTTACTGTACTCTGACGTGTCATTTTCAGTGCTTGTATGTAGGCCATTATTGACACTGAATTCACCCACCCACAGTTAAAATAAAAATTATAATTTTCTTTTCTTTCAAAGGAAAAAAAAAACTTTTCTCCAAAAATGTCTACATTTTTACAGAGTCCACAACTATATTTCTCAGGGTCTGGTGTGGTACCACAAACACACATTTACACTTTGTAGTGAATCTTGATCCACAGAAGCTGTTGTAGAAATGAGAGTCTATGAGAGTGCGCAGTTGCACAGTCAGCTGTGAGGGTAGCAGCTGGACTCTTCCCATTGTCTTCAGCGCTTTGTGCTCCTAGCGTGACAGGCCACCATGTCCCTAGCATAGAACTGCATGATTATCCCTCCAGGTTTTGAATTTAAACCATTCTATTTTGCATGGTTTCATTTATGAATACTTACACAGCATAGAGCAACCCCAAACACTATAATCATATAAACTATTAAGTACTAAACTTGGATATGACCAATATTTCCTGTTGCTTTGAGAGAGCACAGCCGATGTTTGTGACTTTGAGTGTTGGAAAATATTATGACAATAAACTGTTATTAAAATGGTGTGTGCCAGTCACTCATGCAAAAAAGACACGGCCTAAGGCTGCCAGATAATCAAGGGCATGCAGCAGACCTTGGCAGAACCTGCTACACTTGTTCTTTCCGTTACCCTGGTATAATAAGTCAATAAGCTTATCCTTATTCAGACTCTCAAACTGTGATAACAAACATAAATAAATGCAGTCAATGGTTTGTTTTCAAAGGCTTAGTACAAAAATGGCCATCAGGCTCTGCATAATTAGCTGTGGCATTGTGCAGGGTGGGAGGGTTTCAGTTGGCAGGTTTTACCTGCTATATTGTGCAAGACAGATTCCTCTGGTCAGGTGGATGTCTGCAGTCTGCCTGCATCAGTTGTGCATGAAGCGTTCTTCGATGAGGCAGAGACTGCATAGCTCAGCTGTTGACTGGCGGGAGAAAAGAAGCAGTGGCTGGGAGAACGCTCTCAGAAGGAGGCGTGTGGTCGTCCATGCTCTCTCAGATTGACAGAGGACATTTCAGCGATGGCCTATAAATATGACCGAGAATGTTGGAACCATGCAAATTGGTTGGAGCGACAGACCCTGACAAATTTTAATGTGTAAGTGACTCAATTGTGGATGCACATCAACACACTTACACTTGGACTGAAAGAAGAGAATTTACCAACATAGAAAATAAAGGGGAAAAAATGTATCAGAGAATGCAAGAACAAACATTCAACCCACAATCGGTAAGAGCGGAGACACACCAGAATGATTACAGTTACACAAACAGCACTTCCCTTGGGGCGAAGACAAGGCGATGAGATCTGAAATTATCAGATAGGTGTGCCGGACAAGGTGACGGTAACTACGGTGCCCAATTATTGAGATTTACATACATTTCCCTGGGAAGCTTGAAAAGCAACGCAAGGTTAAATTCTCTCTCAGAGTGTATTGAGGACAAGCCTTTGAAAACAAAACAAAGCAAAAAAAAAAAGAGATTCTGTGTGAATGCCTTTGCCTTAAACTGAACTTGCTATCAGCTTAACAGCATCTTATCTAGTCTGCCGCTTATCAGTGCAACAATGCATTACCATTTTCTAAAAATCGAAAATGATTAATTGAAGTACTGCCCAGTTTCTTCTTTCTATATTATGAAATCATCAAATACAGGTGATTAAAGGTGAAAACGAGAACACTTTATTGTCATTTGAAGCAAAACATGTAAAACGGTTTCAAAATGTTAAATTGATATGAAATTTTGCCCACGTTCACCTATATAGAGTGAAACATTTTCTGTATAGTGTGTGTAATTCATGGGCTGGTCCTGCCCTCTCTGGATTGATGCTTGTTGCCGGATTGCAGTGGGATAGGTGATCTTTCTGAGGTCATGCATGGATTGCTATCTGTTTGTGTCATGAAGCCCTCGGGAGGCCTGAAATCTGATAAGGAGGTTTGGGGTAAATACCTGGTTTCTGTAACATCGTTCCGTACGCATCGTGCGAGAGGGGTTGGGCGCAGATTTGATTTTCGACCCGAACCGCTCTTCGCTTTGTTCCTGTGACTCAGGTGATACTCATCTGCAACTAGACTCCTGCTTTTCTCAAAGGTCGTAGGGCACCTGTCATCAACAATGCGTTTCTTCTAAGGTATCGGAGTGATCCCTCGGAGACAATGCAGGTGATTCCCGTTATTGTGCTCTCACAATTGTCAAATGACAGTCACATATGCCTCTTATTCCACCACAATACGTTGCTACTCCACGACATTACAAATCTTAGTGTCAGTTCTTAGTCTCAGGGAAAAAAGGCTGCATCACCATGTCCTCAACGAACTTTCAAAAAAAGGCTACAAACTCTAAAAGACAATGTATAGATGGCAAACCCCATTGGTCACCTGCCTCAAAACAACAGCAACTGTGACTCTCATTCCTACATTCCAACTCGCAGCTTCCCTAGCCATTTATACTTATATCTTGGGGTAAGGAAATCTATTAAATAAATCAATACAAAGAAGTGAACCCAAAAAACTTTGGAAAGGAGATGAGTTAAATTGATGTGCCCTCTCCACCCACCCACATACATACACACATGCACACACCCACCTACACACACAGACACAGACACAGACAGACACAGACTCACACACACACACACACACGCATACACGCACACACACACACACACACACACAGACACAGACTCACACACACGCACACACACACGCAAACACACACACCCCTACAATCTTACCTCCCTTTGCTGAATGATAGGAGGCTACAGCAGCAGGCTAGAACATGCTCTTGTATAACCACTCTCATTCAATCATCATTAGGTGCTTTGAAGTACAGCCCCTGCCTTCATTTTGGGATTCGAAATTAAGGGCCACATGAACTAAAGAATTGTGTCTATTAACTCTCACCACAGTCACAGTCTCTCAGCAAGGACAATCGTGTTAAGAGCCCTAAACTGCGTGCATTAGATGCACTGCTCCTATTATTAGACAGACACGTTTATCACAAGACTATTTTTCAAAAACTTGTGCTGAAGTTCTGATTTTATCTGACTGGTTCAGGTAAGGCCCCCTGCCTCAAGGCACAGTGGCAGTCTTCCACCCAGGATGTGAACCCATGACCTTTAGTTGCTCTCTTCAGACCACTGAAGTACACTTCTGCTTTTACCTCTGATCTAATCTCCCAACAGACAGTGGTTGAATCTTAGTTTTAAAATTCAACTTCAAATTAGCATTATTATGGGACAAATAAACAGCAACAGCAACTAAATTCCAGCTTGCAAGTCATCTGGACAGAAATAGACCTTACTGACCATAAAAGTCCAGATCTAGTTTTCACGGTGTTTGCGGTTCTGTATTCTAGTCTAGTATTGGTTTTGGTTCAGTTACCTTGTATCTCAAGCGTCATGCAACACTTTGTTGAATTTGTCAGGGAGATCGATTCTGTTGAGGCCCTTCCTCACAAACATGTGAATTTAAACCCGAACAGGAACATTTGCAGGGAAAGCTGAATCTGAAGTTGCGAATGACATTATTGATTTGCCTTTTTTTCCCATAGTACCAGGTGGTCTACCGCCAGACTCTGCAGATTGAAGATGACAGCGCACTTATCCGTCGCCCCCGCTGCTCATCCCTCTGTCCCCCCCCCCTTGCGGATCGAAGGCGCGGAGGAGACGGGCGGGGGCGCGCGTGACCCAGGCAGCGTTTCGGGGGCCCATGGTGTATTAACAGGGTATCATGGCCAGTGATGAGGGAGAGAGGTGACAGGAGTGGGCTGGCAGGACGAACCCCCCCCCCTCACAGCAGGTGAAAACAAACAGGTCTGTCACCCCCCCCACGCAAGGACCCCACCAAGGTGAGGCGCACGGCCTTCCCCACCTGCTCGCACCGACGGAAAAATCTTTACATGTTCCCCACGTGGAAAAGAGCTTTGCTCAGACTGCAATCTGTGGTCCCTCTGGAGTGATCAAAAGTCTGCTCACCAACATGTCCCCTGGCGGCTATACAGTATATCCACTTGTCTTTTATTTAGCAAACGGGGTTTTGCTTTTTTCTCCTCGGCTCAGGATTAAATGCAAATGTTTTTTTTTAATCATTCACATAAAAAAAAATGAATTTCCAAATACCTTTAATCATGAGTGATTAAAAGATTTGGTCTAAAGATTACAGTATAAGTTCTAATCACATCGAAAATGATGTTTAGGTGAAACCACATAACATCAGTTCCACAGCCTCAGTACTGGTTATCAGGGGCCTTGTCTTTATAACAGAAGGCTTATAGCTGAGTTGACTTTAGAGTGCCTTGTGGACACATTAAGGTCTATTTGCATGGTTATAATGCAGACAGAAGAGCACTGCGCCCGGATTCAATGGAGCTCAGAGCTTAAATTGCCGCTGCTAAACACAAAATGATGCGGCCCTTTTCAGCAGAAATAATTAGCTCTCCCGATGAACCTGGTTGTCTGTGATTTAACTCTGGAATCTACATGCATTATGTAAACCGGCTCTGACCCCTTGCTGAGTCATGGCTCCTGTCACTTTTTAAATGTTACCTCTCCTTTGTGCTGCCGCAATTAAGGGACGCGGCTTCGAATAACAAAGAAGGCACTGCTCCCACATCGCCTCTGGTGTTGTTTAGACTCCAGAACATCAAAAGCATTTTTTAAACCTTTCAAAACCCTCCGTGCTCAGGTAGTAATCCCGAAGCATAATCTCTTTTAAAAAGTAGAAGGCATTAGACTGACATCCCAAATCCACAAAAACCTGAGAAGTTCTCCAAAGCAAGTTGTGGAGAGCGCATGGAGTACTGTCACCTCAGAATAAGAGGCATGGTTTGCAAGAAGAAAAAATAATTTGCATTCCAAATGAATGCGAACATAAATTGTGATGCTGCTGATAAAGGGCTCAGTTTATATATATATATTTATCACTCTGCATATCATGTAAATGCACCAAACTGTGTAGCGCTATTTGTAGCATGTTGTCACTGTAAAATATGGGTGCATTGTTATAAAAACAAAATTCTGTGGCATCTCATCTCAGAGATAAAGAAAAATAGACAGATGTAGACAGCGAGAGAGAGAGAGAGAGAGAGAGAGAGAGACATTTGACGTATACTTACATTCAGACTTTGCCCTAGGTCATAACTTTCTTTTTTTTTTGGATGCTCGGGTTAAAATTTGCACTGGGTATAAAAAAACAAAAAACAGTCAGTTAGTCAGAGCTGACCCCTATCTTCTGCGACCCAACTCAGCTGGCTTCCTGACCCGGGTTAAGCAAGGTGAGAAAGGCCTCTCACAAGCCTGCTGAAAAGTCTGCTGAGACCGCACCCCACATAGCCAAGCAGGGGCAAAGGTCAAAATACACTCACACCCCCTTCCCCAAATTTATTTTACACTTGCTTCGTCCTCTCTTTCTTCAGCCATAAATTTCAATGTATAGAAACATATATTTTTAAACATACTTTTACTTTTTCTACCATTTACATCACCCCTTCCAGAAGTGGGACTGTTGTGTAAACTTGGTCACTTTTACTCCCATCCAGCTCGCCCTGCGTCAAGAGAAAGAAGAGGGTCGAGATTGGGCTGCTTTTGGTGCCGGTGCTCAATAACTCTCTGCCCTCCTGGTCGGCCTGTAAAAATGGGAGCTGTTTACCTCCATGTTCCTGATTAAACTGGAGTATTTTATTTAATGAGTGTGACTCACGCAAGGTGTTCTCCTAAATCATCGGATGGTTTACAAACTCAATAACCAGGCTTCCTGCTATAACCAGGCAGCGCACACCTAAATTATTAACAAGCCAGGGCCTAGAGGCAGATCTTTGATGATGTTATAAACGGGAAGAGGACAAGGTGCTCTCTCAGCAAAAGATTATGGACCTCTAATTACCAGTCACTGAGAGGAATGAGAGGAGGCAAGAGCGGAAGAGCATCTAAATAAATGTGTCACTTTTTCTCTCCTATTTCTTTTAAATTCTGAATATCTGGCAAGTGATTTATGTATGTGTGTGTGACTGAGTCTGTACATCGATGTGCACGTGTACTTGTGTATACACATGTGTATGCTTATGAGTGCATGTGTATGTGTTTGTGTGTGCGTGCATGTGCTTGTGTGTGTGCATTCACCTTTTAAAAACTCCTCTAAAGGATCTACTGTACACTAGACTATAATAGTATATAAGCCTTTATTCCAGAGAAAAAGAATAAATGATTAAAGAACCCCAGCTCAATGGCAGGCAGGTAAAAAGAGGGTCAAAGATCTTTAGAGAGCATTTACTGGTGAGTGCAATAATTCAATTTGCCTACCGTCCAGGCTCTGGGGTCACCAAAACAAGTTCCTCAGCCACTTTCTTTCTCTTAGGATGAATATGTCTCTGGGCGATACTCCATTTCTAACTCCAAAATTATCCAGCCTTTGCACTAGCCGGTACAGTGTTACATGCGGTAGAATAAGTCACTGAAATGCTATGGAATTGTGTCTGCTCTATATATAAAACATTGAACTGTGAGAGCAAGATGAGAGGTTATTTTGTACTCCAGTGCATCAAAACCAGCACACTGTGAATTGATTAAAGATCGGAAACCCAGTGTACATCTATTTTTAACTTTGGTCTGCCGGTGAATAGGAGGGTAAGCCTGATAGAACTGTGAATCAAACAAGCAGCCCCCCCCAATGAATTCCGTTCACTTAGTCAAATGCCTGAATACTTCAGCAAACATCTGCGATGGCAAGTCTTCCGTTTACGGGAGCGCATCAATCGCGGATGACCTGGCAACCCCCCGTCTCCTGAACATTATTACTGAACATGTTGTGAAAACGAAGGGAGAGAAAACATAAATAAACAGAGGCTGGCTAGGTTTTTCATGTCAGTTGAGGCTGTCTGTGAGTCTGTCTGTAAGTCCGCCAACTCAATGTGTCACAACCAAGGTTGTTATCCTTAACGGAAGCGAAAACAAAAACGAAGCCAAAACTATACAAAAATTGTCAGGCATTATTTAGTTTTCACTTATGATCTGGCCTCAAGTGTGTATGAGGGTATATATTGATGTGACTAAAAGTAACTCCTTTCATGGTGATTATGTCGCGAGATGGCGATACTGCAAGGCAGGTCCCGCCCCGACCCCTGTTGTTCTTAGTGCACTAGCAATGACGTTAACCGCCGCCATTATGGCTAGCGTTAAATTACAAACCGGGAGAAAGCGTTTAAGTCCTGTTCGGGAGTACTTTGGGTGTAATGCGTTAGTTAACAAATCCGAACGCACAGTTGTTGTAGGCAGTGGGGTATGTGGCATGTACATCAAAGGGAAAATAATAATCTGAATAAAACTAAAATAAAAACTATAATGAAAAACTGAAGCTAAACTATAAAAGGAACGCATTGAAAAACACTCTGAAAACTAAAAATAAACAAAATTACAAATGACAAATTAAAGCGAATTAAAAAGATAAAACTATAACAAGCTGGTGGAATAGACTGAGGAATCATGGCCCTTGGCAGAAGCTTTGCAGGGACCCAGATTTCAAACTGTGAATACAGGTGCATATGACTGCTATCTTCCCCATCAGAAAACCTTCAGGAATTCATATGCACTGCTTATTCAGCCGTAAAAAAAAAAAAGAGAAAACCAAACACTAAACTGCCAGACTCCAATACCTGAACGCTTTGACAGAGAAGGAATCTTTATGATGTGACGAGACGTTACCTGAGCCCCAAGAGGGATTATAGGTCAAAATACTCGTCTGTCAAGAAATTTACAGACTTAAAAAGAAAAAAGAAGTTCTATTATCCAAGGAGAAAGCTGAAAGTGTTTATTTGTGTTTTTACATTTCTGTCTAGATTTAGATTTACATTACAAAATGATGTAAACTGTGAATCCTGTCTTTGTGAATATTACAACAACAATGATCTCCACAAAAAATTCACTCATATTTTATATGCTGATGTACCAATGGGAAAAAAGTTTGCTTAAGCTATAAAAATACTAAAAACCCACTAATAGGCACATGCTACAAAATATACATGAGGTCTTTGAATGACTAGGTTAACATTGCAATGAATGTCTGCACTTAAGGTTTTAACAGAATGACTGTATTAAAGGAAAAAATGTTGTGGGAACCCACAGCATGTGGCTGAAGCATGAGAAGGAAGCATTTACATTTATCTGTGCCTTTTACAATATGTTACAGACTTCATGCTCAATGTACTCTGGGCTCTCTCTGCCGCCCCGCCTCTAAAAGCAAGGACGGCCATTTTTAACAAGCACAAAACCTAAAATGAGAGAGTCACTTTGAGAGACGGCGTATGAAGCTGGCTCATTTTTTTTGGTAAGTGTCGTTAATTGAGTCTCATGACATCTTGCCACATGTCATAAAGGAACCAGTCATTAAAATGATCACGATGTCATTATTGTAACAATATGAAATCCCCTTAGAATTTGAGGCCTTTGACCAGTAGGGGAGTTGACCCAGGACCGGGACGACTTGAGTTCAAACCCCATTCTGGAGACCACACTGGCCATATCAAGCCAGGGTCCATTTCTGGTTTCAATGATGTAGATTTCTGAGTCAGCTCCTTTGGAAATCAGCCCATTGAACGAACACTGTTAACGTCTATTTTTGGCATGACGCATTCATTCATCTTCTGGCATGGAGGGGGACCGCATCAGAAAGCTAGAACAAGGAGATGCACAACCTGAAAAGTCTGCAGTCTGTTGTAGGCCTGTTCAAGTGTGGCGCTTTAGTGTTCCGCTGTCTTTTACGAGGTGCTGCAACTTGGCTAGAAGTAGAATAAAAGAATGTGTTTGTCCACAAGCAGATGCATGGCATTATTATTAGTACGAGAAGAAAAAAAGAAGCGCTGTTCAAAAGAAATTGTTTTAATTGCCAAGTAATGGAAATGGTCAAAGTGAAATCGTAATTAAACATTTAATGAAAGTATGAGAAAACATGTTAATGCCAAGACAGCCAAACCGTGACTCTCCTTTTCTGTGGCAAAGTTCCTGAGGCCCACTTTGGCTGCGTTGTTAGTAAACTTAATTGCAAGTGGCTGAGTCTCTTGCGTGAATGAGATAAAGAAAAGCGTAATTTCCCTTGTGCGAAATTGCTCCAAATTAAAAAAAAAAAAAAAAATTAGTCCCATGTGAAATTGTTCTAAATCTGATAGAAAGTCAGTGAAAAGATTTTGTTATTAAGAAGACAGATTGTATATCTAAGAGCATAAGATAGCATTCACAGTCTTAATATTTACCTCAAAATGATCTCTTTATTTAGTCCTCCAAATGTTTTTTTGCCCCGCATGGTTAAAAAAGGTTCAGGTTCTTCCCTTTGAAATCCTTGTTTACTTTCAGCAGCTAAACATATTAGAAGAGGCTGGAGGAGTACCACAAATTAAACTATGCCTTAATACCTGAGCGGCAATCATAGAAGACTCGGAGAGAAGCATTCAGTGGCTGAAGCTCTAACAGCGACGACTTCAGTATTGACCCTGACTGTGTGGCTAGTGAGAGCATTTTGAAGTGGGACCAGGAAACCACCCGAGACGTGTTTGTGAATGCTAATGACCCAGATACCCTGCAAGCGCACTCGTCCCACGCGAACGTGAGGTGGCTTCTACTGACCGTCCCTCAAAACGGAGAAGCCGGCGAATGCCCCGCCCGGAGCGGGTTCATCGTTCGGCGTGACACGCTTCCGCAAGGAAAAAACAAGCCGAACAAACAAACAAACCAAGAAAAAAAAAGCCCTCGCTCGCTCTCGCTTTCCCAAAACCCCCAGACTTTTCGAATGTTCTCACAACACTAAAAAAAAAAAAAAAGTGCAGAAATGAGAGGACAGGCTATGGAGCTGCTTTCGCCTCTGCGCTCTGAGCACTTTTTTTGGGATTTTTGATCGCATTTCCTCGCTGCCGGTCGCCTTGGCTCGCTCGGGTCCGTGGGAGGTGGAACACCCCCACCGCTAACGTGGCCATCTGGGATACTCAATAATACGCGCCACAAAAAAAAAGAGAAAAAAAAGAAAACAAAGTGCGTTTTCATTCATCGCTCATCACAGCGGAGCGTATAATCTAATCAAAGGGGATACTTCCCGGTCTCGAGCAGCGGCTCCTGCTCCGGGAGCCACAGTGCTTCCCACTGTATTTGTTTGGAGTGCTCGGAAGGGCCCTGGGGGCCTGCGCGCGCCGCACTTTCTCCCCGTCGAAAATAAGCATGCGCTTGCATAATAGAATCATATCCAATAACTGTCGACCTCGCGTAGTAAACATCCCGACGCGTTACGCGGTCCCTTACATCAACGCGGCCCAAGCGGCGTAACTTCATCCGTCTCTCTCGGTTTCGCGCGCCTGTAACGGGTTTTGGTGTAACGCGTGCTTTTTTCGACGCGCGGGGAGGGCGGTCTCCATTTCGGCTCAGAGCAGGGCGCGAAGCGCCGCGGACGTTCGTCACGAACGAAAGCGCGTACGGCCGCTACCGTACTTTGCTGTGTTGGAATAACGATTATTTAACCCATAAGGCACCCGCTCTCCGGGTGCTGTGGATCTTCGCTGCGGATCGGCGGCCACAATAAGCCGCCTGTTTGGCCGGGAGGGCGGCCATTACGTAGGCGCGAAAGCATGCGCTCCGGAGGAAGTGCTGTCACTGCTCAAAACTTTATCTGCCCAAACTGAAATCGTACCCTAATCGCCCGGGCGCATTAATATTCAAACTCACTGAAAAAAAACATCGCTGTCACTCCTTGAAGTGATTGATACCACTGGTGCCAACCAATCAAGCGGTGAATCAAGTGCTAACGAGCCGGGTGTGTCATACGAAATTATACTGGAGATTGCGGAGAGTAACCGAGTGACCCAAACAAATTCCGGGCTTCAGCGCGCTGATACTGGGAGCCTGTGTGTCTCAGAGTGACTCTGCACCCGCTCCTCTCCCCACAGCTGCCACCATGTGGCTATTCGGCATGAATTAAAGTACGCGTGCCCTGCAGCTCAGAGTGCCTCGCTGTTAAGGACAGGACCAGGGCATAACACACACCTACTGGTGTTTACCCTGTTCTTATGCTGGCAGACTGCACCTCAAACAAAGCCTCCAAAGACCCTGCAACACCACCATGAAGCGCAAATAGAAACATCGGCTCTGTCTGGAGAACATCGCGAAAACAAGCAGACTAAAACCAAACAAACAAAGAGAGCGTACACACTGATCCGCGAAGCGCTGATAAATTTGAGCATGCTGACAGAATCTCTGCTATCGCAACCTCTGAGAAAACATTGTTAAACAGGCGTAATCTCTTAAAGTCTGCCAATACTGAGGGCACAGCTGCTGAAGGGAGGAGAGCTAATGCACACTAACCAGTTTATTGAAGAGCAAACCAAGTCAAAAACCTCAGATACAGACTGATTGAATAAATAAATAAATAACGTATGTTGTTGTCTTGGCAAATTTTAAATGAGTATGATTTTCTTCAGTTTCCCTGAGGTTTCTGACTGGTTTACAAAACAAGTAGCAAATTTAAGACGAAGGTTAGGTGCTGTTGACTAACTCTCAATGTCACCTCTTTCCCCCCAGGAAGATGACACATGGGGGGAGGAGGGGGGGGGGTAGAGGAGAGACAGTGGCACATAAATCCATCCTCGCCAGAGTGACAAACAGTTCTGCCCCACGCTTGTGATCAATAGTCATCAGCTAGCCGCCCGGTTCGCCCTTCACTTCACCCACAGCCTTGATGCATGAACTGCAGTGGGACCATCGCTGCCGTTCCCGTGCAGTGTCATTCACAAACTGTCCACTTTTTTTGACGCAGCTGAGCGTGCGTTTTCATGACAAAACCGCCATCGTGTCATAATATTGCAATCAATGGTTTTCCTGGGTCACCGATCAATTACTGCACACGCCAATCAAAAGTTAATTATCCATAATCCCCAAGTTATTATACGTTGACTTGTGCATCAACACATGTAGCAGATGTCCTCCTCTGAATTTCCTACTTTTTATATGGGAGGGGAGGGGACAGGCTATTCTACCTGGATAACATTTATATTTATTTCAGCTGTGGTACGTGTTTAAGGGTATTTCCTGAGTTGTGTTATGATAACACACAGGGTAAGCCAAATTCAAATGAAAAATGCATTGCTTTCCTGCTTTAGACTGGAAAAGGTCACAACAAAACAAAACAAATGCTCCCTTGTAAATACAGAATTCAACCAAGGCCCCAATGTTTAATGACACATGCACCCGAAAACACACATTTTCCTGGATGTGTGAGCTATACAAAGGAGAGGTGTTAATTGCTGTGCTAATTACAACATGATTGCATTGCACTTGCTTTGCACTTGCAGGTGATTAAATTTATAACGAAGCATATTACTTGGCTCTATTAACACATGCTGCTCAACACACATACACACAGACACAGGCAGACACACACACACACACACACACACACACGCACGCAGACACATATGCACACACACACACAGACACACATGCACACACACAGACACGCACACACACACACACACACAGAAATACATATAGTACTAATCACATAAATACATACACACACGCACATACACACACACATCAGTGAGACACATATAACCATTCTACGATGTGTATTTTTGTTGATATTTTGTTTGTACTGAGGAAGTCTGGTGCAACATTTTAGTCACAACCTCACTGTTTCCCCCCTCTAGCTGTGCAATGCCTGGGAAAGAGCAGCAACCTATTAGAAACCTGCCCAGCATGAGTGTGTGTTGGCCAGATGCTAGTAAAGAACCCACAAAGGTATTATCTAAAAATTAGGCAGAGTCGCGGCTGCCAGCTTCCTCCCCCCCCCCAACCCCCCCTCTGCACCAGTCTTCTGCCTTCGTTTAAAAATCACGGCGTCTCGGCAAGCGTCAATCAGACGGCGGCGTGTCACCGAGGGGACGGTGTGGAGATGACAGCGGGTTTCGCGTGATTTATCCCGTTCCGGCGTGGCCGCGCGGCCGTCCCCGTCCAAGGGAAGCATGGGAAAAGCCGCATCTGCTACACGAGCGGGCTTGTAAAAACAGCGCGTTCCAGCCGCGCGGCGGGCCACCCCGCCGCAGCCAGCGCGGGAGACGCACGGGGGTCCCAGGAGGCCCTGCTGCTGTAAGGTATCTCAACTCTGAGCGCTAACATGTAGAGCGCACGGAGCAGCGCGCTCAGAAAGCCATAAACTAATAAAGGCTCGCAGATACAACACACTGTTTTCCTCCTTTATTAAACAATACCATTTTTACACTATTAGTAACATAGAAATAATATGCTCATATTCATAGGCAGTTTTTTAAATGAATCACCTGTGCGCCTGTACACTCACACGCACATGCACACACACACGCACAAACACATATGCACACTCACACGCACACACACACATGCACACGTACATGCACACACACACACACACACACACACACACACACACACACAAGCAGGCTGTTTTTAAAAAAAATGAATCACCTGTGCGCCTGCACACTCACACGCACACACACACATGCACACGTACATGCACACACACACACACACACACAAACACACTTACACACACACACACACACACGCACTCAAAGGCACATTTAGAAATATTGATGAACAGATATTACACGTGTATAGCACTTTATAATTTGAAAGAATGGCTTATCCTTGTTTTCAGCTCCAGAGCTTTTGTGAATAGCCCTCAGGTCCACTGACTTACCAAAAGTGTTGCCAGTGATTTCACAGCTACTCACAACCCATTACCATTTGTGCCAGAAGGGAAACAGAATACCCCTCGCATTCAAGGATGTTTCATTAAAAATCTTAATACAGTAGGATTCAGATCTTTTTTTATTGATAATATTTTTCAACGGCTGTCAAATATGAAGGGAGGGCACACGCAACGCAACCCCTTCTCTCATAAAACATCACTAAAACAATTTCATAGAGAGAAAATAAGGATTATTCCACAGCTTTACATATTTACATATTTATGTACAAAATGAGGCTGAATAAATGCAGATCGATCATTTCAGTTAGTCGGAGAAAAGAGCCTATTTAACATAGAAATGTGTGCATATACAACAGTTGTCCATCTTTAATTTCTCCACATTAGATTCTTTAGAATAATATATTTGCCTTTTCCAAAGAACTGCAACTTATTCCATGTATGAATGGTTTAACCCAAATAATTTAACGTAATGACATACTACATGAGAAAAAAAAAACAAACAAGCAAAAAATCCAAAGTAAAAGGTTTTCCCAAGATGGAATTCATTCTTTTTATGTGTCTAGTTTACTCTGAGACGTTCAGATAGCTGTGTATATCTTAAGTTCTATTTTAATGAAAATAAGAAGATGTATTGATGGCGAGGGTCTGCAATCGTTCCTTCCCTGCCTCTACCTTGGAGAAGACGACGCTTCATCAAAACCAACCTGTTCCAGTTTCTCTGCTGCGCGCCTTAAATCCCAGCGTTCATGCATCATCTCCTCCCCCCTCCTCTCGGCCTCGTCTTGGCTCGCTCCAGCTGGGCCGAGGTCTTAACCAGCTGCCTCCTTTTCCATGCGGTCCCGGGGAGGCCGGCTCCGGAGCGGGACACCTGTCCGTCTCCCACGAGCGGCCCCCGCGCCTTCCAGTGGGCCAGAGCCCGGCTGGCACCGCTGACCTGGATTGTTTCCTCTCGGAGGGGAGGCTGGGGGGGGGTCATGGGTCAGGGAACGGGCGGGAGCGGGGAGGTGGAGGGGGAGTGGGGGTGGCGGGGGGTCAGGCAGTCAGGCGTGGCTGTTAGGGGTCTGCGGAGGGCCTCTTCCGTGGAAAGAGGGGAACCTGCCCTGCAGTTTCACCATCATCACTCTGCCCTAATCACAAAGCCAGAGCCAAAGGGGATGCGGGTAAACCAGGTTATTCCCTGCATGTGATTGTGTGGTGCAGTTGCTTGTGCTGGGCTAACAGGGAAAGATTCAGATTATGAGAAATATTGCGCTATGACTGAGTGAGCAAAGGAGTTAAGGAGTCCTTCGCTTATACCTCTCCATCATCTTTGTACCAATCAGCACATGTGGAATTTAATGTAATCATATTTAATCATATCATGTTTAATGACATTTTATTTTTAAATACACAGAAATACGCTAAAGCTAACAACATAAAAATACTCAAAAATCACTTAACCCATTGCAGGTGTACGCATTTACCTTCTCCGAAACGGTTCTGTGTGTCATACAGCAAGCAACACCGATAGCTGACTTTCAAGTTACTATTTTGCGAAACTGAGCAGACATAGTTGACCCGGCTAAACCCCTGATAAATCTTGTATGAGTTCTGTAATAATCTAAAAAGCTGTCTACATTAATATCTATAATCCCTCTACATTGTGAAGCTATCTAGTTCTGGTAATATAGTAAACTGACACACATTATATCACCAAAGATAAAATTGAAACTTATAATTTGACGTAACCACAGCCCTTGTCCTACAGCACTGTCCTCACTATTGGAAATAATTTATAGAATGTTGCCTTTGCACTGCGCAAAACATCTTGAACTCTCTTATTGTAACAATTTGTCTGGTGATAAAAGTAAACAATCAGCACAGACAAAAAAAAACATGTTTAATGTGGCAGGGAGCTTTGTTTGAGTTTGATAAATTATATAGTGAAAATGACAATTATATTCAAGCTTGATGTAACTTGTTTGAATAAATTAAACTAGCATGTCCTGGAGAGACAGCCAGACATTTATAATTGAACTTACTTTTCCCAAAATGTGAACAAAATTCTTGTTGTGGGTTAATAGTCACCTCAGTATTTTTTGCTGCACAATCATTTGAATCTATGAGCCGAAACTATAAACATTTAATACCACTCCTGGGTCTTACAGGCGTGCGGGACCAATCACATGCATGCACACTGATGATCTCATCATTTTCACTTCCCTTCCTGCAGCTTGTGCTGCTTGTGCAGGGGAGGACTTGGATCAGGACCTGGTGCTTCCCGGTGACAGAGACTAATTTGCCTTGGCCTACCTTTCCCACCTGGCCCCTCCCTCACGCCTGAGCCCGCCTTCCTGCCACCCGCCTCTCAGGTAGCCTGCCCAAGGTCAAAGGTCGCTGTGTGGGAGACACCAAAACATGTTGGGGAGACCTGGTCATTAGTTAGGCTGCTAAGTGTGGGTCCCAGGTGTCGGAGCCGGTTAAAACAGCACAGAGAAATGTGTGTCCGTGAGGCCGAGGCCTCGTTTTAAAAAGTAATAATGTGGAATGCGTGCAGCTCCTCCCATTACTTTCTCCACAATTCGGCAACCCCCTCGATGTAAAAGAGAAGCTCTTCATACTGAATCATACTGAAAATATGTTATACATTGTGAATGTACCTGAAACCCTTAAGTCACCTTCCTGGCTACTCTGTGCTTTACCAGGAAGCTCCCATTCAGACAGACTGTGACTTATTGGCAGCCACCGAGGCATTTACCCTGTGACATCATGGGCAATTACAGATGTCTACTAATCTAGCTAATGTGTCCCTATGGGACAGAGGGAAATTGGATCCCCCAGAGAACCCAAATGCACAGAGCCTTCACCCACTTCACAGGCACAGACACCTGAGTGGGAGCGGGAACACAGGGGGGAGAGGGTCTAACCGCAAACCCCCCCCCCCCACCCCCCCACACACTTAGTATAAAAAAAAAAAAAACATAAAATTGTAGCAAAACACTCGATATTTAACTTCTCTTAACGCAACAGTTCGTGTTTCTCCTAATTGGGCCTTGACAATGCGCAGGCGATTTACGATCATTTACATTCGCCGGGGAGTTCTTCTGATTTCGGCCCCGGGGTAACGGGGTATCATTCCTCTTCGCCATGAGCCCAGAATGCGGCTGTCAGGCCATTCCCCACCCCCTGTGCGCGATATGTTTCAGGGCTCTGCTGACACATTCATAAATATGACACCTTGTTTTGTCCTCTTGGCGTCTTTCGGTTCGGGATGGCCTTTGAATCTGAAGCAGGTAAACTAATAGGCTCCCTCTGATACATGGGAACCCAGGGACTGTTGCTCCATTCCCGCTGTAGGCGACACATGACAGGCAGATAATGACTGTATACCTGTCAAGTCAAGGATATCTGTCTAGCTGTAAATACAGATTTGCCTTTTTGACATCGTTCCCCCGTGCCCCCCCCCCCCCCCCCCAAACTCCCCTCCTTCTCCCCTCCCCCCCGAACCACCTCCTGGAAGATCAACGGAAGGCGACCTCACGCGTGCGCACGCACCGCAAAAAAATAAAAGCCCCGCCGCTACGGCGAATGTGTGCGGTTATAATTGCGATTTTCCGCACCGGCCGCCAGTTGCGCGTAACGTGCGTTTGCGAATTTATGGACGGGCTAATACGATTCCATTGTAGTCAGACAGGGGCGGCGGCGGCGGCGGTGGAGTGGAGCGGGGAGCCTAACTGGCAGGGGCTGTGTTCGCCCGGAGCCTCGGGGGCTGCAGGTGAAAGCAATCTCTGCCGTGAAACACAATGAGATCCGTTCCTGCACCCCGAGTGGCGCAGAGGCTGATTTCTTTTTGATAGGATAAAGCTCTGACTCTGAGCCCCTCAATCACGCCAGGGCCGCCCAGCCTTTTTCATCCCATCCCCTTCTATTCATTAGCCGGAAAAAAAACACCTTTTTGACAATATCAACACAATGGAACGGGTCTAAATTTAATTTGCGAAAAAAGAAAAATCCCGTCCGGGACGATTGCCATTTTGAACACATTCGAACACAAGTCCGAGGAAGCAGCTGGATACATATTCTCTCGCTGAAGATGTTTTAAGATATTTTTTTCAATTCAAGTCCTAGCAGTAGCAATCTGAATAAGAAAAGTACTGGCTTTGTACTGATTGTTTTATTGCAGGAGAACACATGACGGGCCCGACTCAATGCACATCCTTACAATTAAACTATTTGACCATAAGATTCAAAAAATAACCTCAATAACACAGTTTATATCAGCTTGAGGTGAAGAATAAGACATTACAGTGAGTCTGTTTGTCCTGACCCAAAACTTGTTTATGTCCAAATATTTTTCCTGCTCTTGTGTCATTACCATAACTTTTTGGCCTACTAAACTGCATATATTACACAATAAGGAGAATAAAAATATGAAGGCAATATGTTTTTTTATGGTTAATATCTGTAAGAGGTATTAGCATCTCAATGAGCATAATCTGAGTAGAACCATTTAGAAATTTTCATTTTATGTGGTCCATTTTAGACAAAGACAATTGCTATGCAGGAGAATATACTGGGCATCGCTCCATAATCGTGAAATGAAACTTATTAGTCTGCATACTTATAATATTCCATTATTTATGGCTAAATATTGTTTCCAGTTCACTAAGTGCTTACTGAACAATGGCGGAAATGCACACAGAGTAGATGTACGCGCGTTGTTATTATCAGATTCCCTTGCTTCAACGATAAGCTTGGTTTCGAAAGCTGGAGTCTGTTCCTGTGCTGCCATGATCCTCTGCAGGGAAATAACCTCAGTTTAGATAGCGATGCCCCGTGTTTCGAAGAACGTTAAGCTCCGTTTGAAAATACCCCTATCGCCTCCCCAGTCAGCCCCCCCCCCCCCCCCCCCAAGGGAGAGATGTTCTGACACTGGTGACAGTTTATTATACAGCATGTGGACCCACTAAACAGTGTATAATCTCTGGGAATGTCGAAAGTATTTCACCCCGGCTGACGGACCCGTTAATGCAATCTGAAAATACCTGAAGAGGTTTTTTTCCGCACGGCCGGTGTCTGGCCTCGCTGTCGACGTGACGGCAGACCGCGGTGGCGGCAGCGGCGAAATCAAAATGTTCAAACGTGGCTGGGCTGACAGGGACGCAGGGTTTACGCCATCGGGACAGAGTGAGCCGTGTCACACGAAAATGATGCACTGTCCCGTTCAAAGATGGCAATAAGGTGCTAACCTCTATTCTTGGCCCTCATTCATTAAATTAAAGGAATGATGTTAAACGAGCGCATTGCTAAATGAGTGCTGGTGGTTGATGTGACAGAAAGAGCAACTTGCCAGCTTTTCCTCTTGTAGAACCAGTTGGATTTGCAAGTGTGAGACCATGTTAAACTGCCATTTGAATTGCAGTATAATGCAAGTAGAGGACAGACACAGTGTATGCTTTTGATCACAAACTCTTGGCCTACGTAGGAACTTCAACAGGTGCAAATGGTTGCCTTTGTTGAAGTATTGACCTTCCCAGTGATGTGATACGCAACACAACATAAACTCCAAATTCTACTGATGAATGATTATGAAATGCAGTTAGACTACGCTTTCTCCAAGCATGGTTTTTTAAATCCAAAAGCTGTCAGTTTAATGTCCATGCTGTAGATCTGTAAGAAACATAATTAAAACTCTTTTTTTTTACAATGACTGACAAGGGAAATTACGTTTTCTGTAGCATAAACTCATCAACAGTACATGTGTGCAGATTGTTTTATAATGCTGACCATATACACACTAAATAAAGTATCATCCACTAGCTACCCTAAATTAGTTTGGTTACATAACTATTTAAACTGCTAGGTAGGAAATATTCTCTTCAAATTTTGAAAAAAAAGAAGCTTGGTAGCTTGCTGGTTGATTGGACTAAAGCTGCTTCTCTGTTCATTGTTTTGTTAGAAAGAAAACGTTCTTGCTTTTGCAAAAGTTACTGTTGTTTTGTTGATATTGAATATAGGATCCGATAATCAAAAGGTGTTTTCAATGCACTTCCTGATAAAGATAGTAATCATTCAAAAAGATGCTGTTGTATGCACACAGTACTGTACAAAAGCAAGGTCAGCCGCACCCCTGCTTCATTGTGTGGGAAACGTCAATAAAATAAGAGCTGTTCAAAGAGTCAGGCTTGTCACCCATTCTCCACACACTCATTAAAAGTGGATTTCAGAGGAGATGACATCACCAGCTCAGAATCACTGTCAAGTTCCTCTAATTCCCGTCAATGGGCTAGTGTGAACCTGCATGAAGCACCATCGGTTTTCAAATGAAAGCGTTTGAGAAAGTTTGGAGAGAGAATAATTAACCCAAATGAAATATAAGACTATGACAGGAGGTGGAAATGAGTGCCAGTGGGCTCCAGCTCCAATTAATCACCTCTTATTAGGAGAGAGGCTAAGAATACCTGGGTCATGAGACAAGTAGTATTAATTGACGGGATTGGGGGAAAAAAAATAAAACATACAGAGGTGAATTGATTTGTTCAGAATAAAAGCCTGAAAACCCGAAATCTGAAATAATGTAGACCAGTTATTTGCATTCTGTGAGCACCTGATGTTATGCTTATAGGGAGGAATAAAACAGAATTTTTCAGTTTGCCTTTTATCATCAAACAGATTCACTTAATCTTCCAAAGTACTTGCAGAGTTGTCCAAAAAGGAACTAATGGATGTGCCCAGAATTCTGACAAGTTACTGGAACTAAAATGAAGTTCTGGGGATGATATCCAATGACCTCTAGTAACCCCAAGTCTCTGCGTGCATGGGGATTGACTACTCTTATGTGGTTTGTTATTACATTAGACCTTTAGTCATTAGCTTAGCAGATGTGTGTATCGAGAACAGCGCACTGTGCTGGGTCTCATTTTAACCCCAACTGAGGTTTCCATTCAGCATTAAGTAGTTTCCACATACTTAGAATAGAATACTACCATCTGATTCATAAACAGAAATGATATACATCCACATATGGTCAAACGTTTATGCCTTCTGTTTATTGTATAAGTCTCTTTCTGTTGTGTGTGCGTGTGTGTTTGAAATAATTATATAAAAGCACACTTGGACACAAGGCTTTTCCCCCTTAATATATATGAAATGGAAAAAAAATCTTGTGCCCAAGAATGCTTTTCTTCTAAAGAATTCAATAAAAAGAAAATATAATTTTTTTAGCAACCTCCAACATTCAAACTTCACACTCAGAAATTATGAAGGCTGTTTTCATAATACGAACCATTGAAAATTTTTTGAATTTTGCCAAGTGTGAACTGACAACATGTGTTTCAGCATAGCTTCATCAGGTTTGAAGCAAGAGATCGTATGAAGCAATGTGCTTCTCTGGTGGAGAGAGAAGACCTTTGCTCCATATTTCTGCCTTTGCTCATTCTGATGCATTGTTGTTCATCATGGCTCAGAGAAAAAAGCCAGTGGCAGGAGACCAGGGGCATAATAGATGGTAGCCCACCCCACTGCTCATTGCTGGAGAGGGTTCATACAGCAAGCTAATTTGAAATCCCTGAATAAGACTGACAGGAACTCCCACCCACCCCCAATTTTTAATGTTCATAATATAATTCTTATAAAAACTCCTTTCAAGCCTGTGCAAGCTGTATTTATATGTATGCTTTATAATGAAACCAAATAAAATAAATAAATAAAAAATAAATAAATATTATGAATAAATAAGTAATTATCAACAACAACAACAACAATAATAATAATAATAATAATAATAATAATAATAATAAAGTATTGACTACTCACCTTTTGAAAAGCAGAGCTGCTCATGAAAGGCAGGTAGCATTACAGCACATTGAAGCTCAGTGACACGCATTCGGGGATACGGGTGGCTGTCTGTTTGTTGCCTGTGCGTTTCACGCGTGTCAACACATAAAAGCCACTTGGGAGGCCATTGAGAGCCATAACAGCTGTGGAATATTTTATTTAAATTGTATGCTCAGCAATGGATGCGTTATGGGATTTGCTCTGCTTGTAAAAATAAACAGCAGTGATGTCTCTCTGTGGGAAGATTGGAAGGTACGGTTACCTCTGTGCAGCACAGTTTGCACAGTACTCTGTCAGACGGAGACATTTTTAATCAGGCCGAGTGGAATGCTTTCACCACCATTTCAGAATATCGCTTATGAAAACTCTTAAACCCCTTGCAGTAGCTTCACTCAGCGGCCCTCGTGAGCAGCTGAAGCATGACCTAGACCTATCTCAACCTTCAATGGACAGTTCACCATACTGCTGGTCTCTGCAGAAAACTGTTTATAAAGGCAGGGTCAAGGTCTATGCTATGAGTCAACCCCGAACCACCTACAGACGCTTCGCTCAGGTGTCGTCACAAGCTACTGGAGCACAGCCTAGACCTATCTCGCGGCCTTTTATTGACAGTTCACCATACAGTTTGTCTTAACAGCAAGCCCCTTAAAAATTCAGGGTCACATACATTCACATGGGCATGGCTTGCATTATTTATTGCGGTTTTTACTCCACGTGAGTGAGCGCAGAGGTAGCGGGCCCAGAACTCTGCACAGATGCAGTCGATTGGCATGAGTGAGAAGGTTACTGGTGTAACTCTGCTCTGCTGGTGAGTGTTCCTTGTTTCTGGAGAGCGGGACTGCAGTGCTGGCCCGGTTCCCCCCAGCTCCTCAGCCATGCTGGGCTTGTGTGTCTGGCTCCCTGACTGTCCTTTGCAGTGGAGGCCAATGCTCTGTCACAGCCCCGCGGCGACTGCTGTTCCAGGTCCACACAGCCCGATAACCACAGATGTTCTCTGCTTGATACCGTGGTCCACACTCTCCTGGATGAGTGGGTGTTACATTAGTGTGCCTGTTGCGTCCGTAGCTGGCAGACCATCGGGCGAAACACAAAGTTCTGTTTGCATTCTTCCTGGTCTAGTTTCATCGGTACAAATGACACCAATGTAACTTAAGGTAGAACATGAGTCATCCTCACGGAATTCCATAATAAGTGATAATGAGGTGATATCTTTTTACCATACGCACGCCTTAGTGTTGAATAATAATAATTTACTCTGAATAAATGTACTCAATTGCCTGACTGCAGATGCATGTGCAGGGCTAATGGTCTTAAATTTGACTTGGCCACAGGAATGTATATCATCTTCAGCAAAATATTGTATTGATTCACAGAGTATATTAATTAAAAAAGTGGTTACCAACCCTGATCCTGGTAATCTACAATCCGGTAGGTTTCAATTTTTGTCTTCTTGTTCTTAGAGATCTTGTTGAGTTAGTAATTAGTAGAGTTAGGTGAGCCAAATTAGAGTTCAAATGAAACCCTACAGGATGGTAGAGCTCCAGGAACAGATTTGGTATCCACTGAAAACATGAGAAGTGCACAGTACATGGACAGTGTGAGTTTTTTTGTGATTAATCTAACCAGGTAATATAATGCACATAACAAAAACGGGATGGCAGTTACAGTTACAAGTAAAAGGTAACCAACAACACCTTTGCTTACACAGACATCCACATTATGGAGATTCTTCAAAGCACTCAGCATACTCCAAGAGCATTTCTGAGACGAATCACATATCCACACCAGAGATGAGGGCATTGAGTAGGTAATTCATATTCTTACATTGAACACAGCTTAACTGAATCTTATATGATTTTATGAGTTATAGTTAAACCACTGTTGTTGAAAGTACTCTCTTCGGATAGCTTTTACATGTTAGCGAAAACTTATTGCAAGCTTGTCTTTGTATTTTCTTAGCATCAGATTTTTTTATTTTCTTACCTAAAAATGATCTATGGTGTAAATAGTTTTTCTCTCCTGGATGCTTTTTTTTCTTTCCTGGCAGAATTCTGAATAGAAGATTAGGAAATGAGAAAAAAGATAGCAACAGAAACATTTTACAGAAATGTTTACCCTTTCCAGAATTTACACTGAGTGACAAGTCTTTTGATTCTTACAATTAAACACTGTTACCAGTTGCATGAAAAGACTTGCATCATGTGGAGGTTCTTTATCTACTCCGAAAGCAGCAGAATTTATTCCCATTTTGAACATGAGGTTATGTGGAAAAATCAAGCAGAATGACATTCTTCCTACTAGTCCAATACCCTCTTCCTTATCTTTTCTCTGACAGTCATGGTATCAGTCCAAACAAGGTATAACTCAAACACCCACCTTTTTAACAGATTTTCCCAAGCGAAGAAACATTTGTTCTACACTATACCTATTACTTCCCCACTGTTAGTGCCTAAATACTATATAAACATTTCATTTGTTCCAATTTAGTTTTACATTGTAATATATCATTTTATGATTGCATATACTGCATTTTGTCTGAGGTTTGCCCAGGTGTATAGCCCAACAGTATGTACTGCCTACTGTACTTAGTGAGAGAGATCTGATGGCCTCCTAGGACACAGCTGTAGCTGAACTCCCACGATCCTGTGGGGTAGGGAAAAACACACGTGGCTTCTAGCATGCTCATAGTAACTATCCACAAACAGATCACTGATGAGTCGCAGATGATTCATCTTACTGGAAGCACCGCAGGCTAGTTTAACTTAATGTAACCACGGAAATAAGGTGAACCTTCAAAGGTTGCTGATATTTCACTAATCCTCAATCATTTTCAACATCTAGAAATCGCATTTAATCACAAGGCAGGGAAAATATTTAATGAGTAAAAGCTCCAATTGAGTAAAAATGGTGAGCTTTTCTGAAAAAAAAGAAAGAAAGAAAAAAGTTGACTACAGCTTGTTATTTACCTCACAAACATTGTCCAGTGGTCAAAGGAGTGGTGATCCTAAATTCTTTGGGTAACTTTTGTGCCCCTTTCAACTCCACATAAAGGACACTTTTAAAGAATAAGCCTCTCTGATGGTAAAGAAATATCAGCTGGTGTTAATCAAAATCAACTCAGGAGGACTACTTCAGCATCTTAATCAAAAAAGGAACTGGTGCATATTAATAATGAAGCGCGACGGTGGAATGGAGTTTTACTTATTCAGGACCACACTTACTTTCCTGATACCTACTGAGAGTATTATTAGGTCCAAGGTTCTCCAGTGTGGCTGAGAATGAGAATACTGAAACATGCTAAAAAGGCCCATCTTGCTGAAAAGCTACTGTGCGCCAAATGGAGGGGCAGGAGAGGGCCATGATGAGAATGACCTTTTTGCCACTGATGCCGATGTCAGCCTGTTTTAACCCAAGGGATGCTGATTTATATTGCGTCATTAAAGAGCACAACTCAAGTGAAGAAATGAACCTGGTGGAAGTATGTTGCCGTGGCCTCGCCCATCCTCAGTTTTTGCTCAAAAAAACAAGCTAAGCTAAAAACATTTAACAGAACCCAGACCTTAGGACCCGCTGTTGCAACTGTCTTTTATAAAGCATCGCAGTGTGTGGTAATGTCTTACAGGCAAGGCATTTCTTTGTGTGTGAGTACTTGAAAATAATCACTTTCAGTCAAAATTGTGTTTAGATAATTATGTATTTTTTTGATTTGTGAGACCAGAGCTAAATTGAAGAACAGGGGAAGAGAAGACAGTACTCCAGCACAAGTCTTTGGCTGTGGCGAATATGCCACATCATAACATGAATATTCGGAGTTCAGCCCACTGGATTGAGACTTATACCTACTTCCTGAAACTCTTTGCACCTGTAGATAAGCAGAAGTATTCACCTGTCATGCATTGTATTATCACAATGCCCTGCTTCACCTAACATCACCACATTTCAGTACTTATCTGCCAATACATAGTTTGAATTTAAAGTCTGAATTTAATTAAATGTAATTCCCAGTTTTCCTCGAAGGTGAGGAGCAGTTGAGGGATTGCTTTCACCAGAAACCTCAAGTTCCATGCATAGTACATAAGGGTTTATTCTTATGGAATCGATTTCCTCTGCTATTACAAAAATGGGAGGAAAACAAATAAAGTATCACGTACTCGCCGTGCACAAAACCCCAGTCTGGTCACGTAACTTGGGGACTGGATTAAAGCACCAAAAAAAACACAAAAAAACAGGCGGAATATAGGATTATTGGCAAAACCTTTGCAGACAATGGCGTTTGCTGATATAGGGGGACATAGACACACGTAGTGACAGCCATGGCGGACATGTGTGGTGCGGAGATAGGAGGGAAAGTGCTAATTACTTCAGCGACTACACGGAAAACCCGCCATTGTCTTCCGCGGATCTGCTCCATTCAGCGGCACCTCACTTGTGGATTTGAGCACCCCAGATTGAAACGATGTGACTGGCTATTGTTCGGCAAATGCTATTAACTTTTAAGCTGAGTGACACATAAAAGTGAAGATGATGTAAATTACAATTCTTACTCTTAATCCACTTGCTGATGGGAAATATTACAGGAGCCTTGTATCTTAACAACAGATTACTGGTGAGCTTTACACTTTGCTGTTTACAAATAGGAGATGCTACAGGATTTTTTCCCCCTTTTCTCTTTTTTTCTCTCCCTCTCCCATTGATGTCTCTGAACGGCATTCAGGATCTGCCAATGGAAGATGCCCACAGGGGGTCCTCGAAATCCATTATCAGGTAAAACAACAACCACCGTAGTGTTTTATTTACACAGAATTTGGGGGAAATGCTCGTAGATTAGGAACAAACTGGAGTCAAATGAGAGACAAAAAGAAGAAACTTCTCATCAGAGATGTACTACCGTGGCTGCCTACGCCCTGGCAATCCAGGGAAACGAAAACAATATTTGCAGCCAGAAGAGAAGAAAACAATACAACCATGTTTACATTGGAAAGGTAAACTTCAAATCTGCCTCACCAAAATGTAAACAAGCATTTATTTGGGTACACGGTTTGAGATGAATGCCAACCTTGCTCTGTGCCATGCATTGAATTTCTTTTTAACGGCAGCAAAAGCACTTTCACTCAGAAAGGCCGTTCCTATATAAATCTTTTCTAAAGTAGAATGTAATTTTCTTGGAAATGTAAAATAATTTGACCTTGTTATAATTTTGGCGCCACATGCGGCTCAGCATTAAAATGTAACGTTTCGTTATGCAACAGATCCGTCCTCGTGTTTGAAAAAGAAATTAATCTCGCGTGACATTTGAAAAAGGTATTCAAATCATCCTTGGGAAAAGAATGCCTCTAAGTAAAATAGTAGAGCTAATTAGCGCCATTAGTGAGCCCTCTGAACATTTTGATCAGTCAGCTCTTCGATGCCTTCACCTGCATTCCTGAAATGTGCATCCTCTGGCTGAGGAGTGACACAAACAGGATCTCTTATCTAACAAACAGTCCTCCTGAGCTGTACTAAAAGTGACAGGTCCAATAAGTGGAAAGCACAAGAGGCAAGGCTTTTTAATCCACTCAAACATCTGCTAGTTCCCCTGAAAGGGCGACGAGCCTAAGAGATGCGTCTTTAGGGTCCCTAATACCGACGCGCGGAACGCGCGGGCGTGATGTCACGGCGGACGGACCCCTCGCTCCCCGGGCGCATCGCCCTGGCCGTTTGCCACTTCCCGATTATTCAGTCTATTTCTCCGAAGCTTTTAAAGAAAGCGAGGGGAGCGGGGGGGAGAAAGCGACAAAGGGAAGATGAGGCTGGAGCGCTTATTAACTTCTAAGCGCGGGGAACCTGAAATTGCCACCTGTGACCTCTGCTCACTTCTAAACCGCACTAATCCCCCCGCCCTCCTGGACCGCGTGAGGCCTTAAGAGCCGATAATGCCCCCCGCCCCCCCCCCACCCCGCCGGCCGACTTGCCCGGTCAGAGGTGCGGCCACTGTCGGGCGTGGGGGCGAGTCCAGGCATGCGGCGGGCCTCTCTCCTGTCTGCCCGGCTGCAGCAGCTTTGAAACCTGAGGCCGCCGGCTCGACCCAGCCCGGGGCGAGCAGAACCTGTTCGGCTGGAACATTGTGTTATGGAGCTTTGGCTCACTCGTCAGACCTGTGACGTCGCCGCCCCGAGTCTGGCGGTGTGTCAACAGGGTGTGGGCAGTTCTCCTATCAAACTGTGTCATCTCTGGCATGATTTAGGACACCTGTGGTTTCTTTCAACTCAAGGATTCTATAATGAGAAGGCATATACGTTCACAGATATTATGCATATACACACACACGTATATATATATATATATATATATATATGTACACCGAAAATAAACAAAATCATGGTTATACATGGTTCGGTTAGGAGGAAGCAGAACAAACTGGTCGCAGAGCTAAACAATAGCATTTTAACCGTTAAAAAAATACAATTGAAAATCGCATTGTCTTTCAGGTGGTTCACAACCATCTTAGCGCTGTTTGTAGATGTATGAAGAGAAACATGCGCCGTGTGAATTGACAGGCTAATTTTGCCACGAAAACATTCCTCAGAAAATCAGCAGAGAAAATGCATTTGCCGTAGAGGAAAGGTCAGAGTCACACTTGTCATTTTGAAGAACATGTTTTGGAGGCTTATAAGTGCACAACATGACGCTCTCTTGTGGCCTTAAAAACCAGAAAAATGAACAGAGTGAAAGACAGAAAAAAATTTACATTTAGAAATTTGCAAAACAGAAAACTGAGCCTTTGAGTATCTTGCCTGGGCTGTCTGTCTGAACATTGGTTTCCCTACCGCATGTATGATGTCACATTCTCTCCAAAGTATGCAAATCTAACAGCAGTCAACATCATTTACTGCTACGTGAAAAACCAATGATGTGGTTCATTATTTATGACAGTGCGTGTTCTTTTGTGTGTGAATGTGTGTTCATATGCAATCAACACAAAAATTAGGGCCAACCATGGTTTTAACAAGTAATCAATTTATTTCTCATCTTGTTTCCCTTCTTGACTTCTGTAGTGCTTTATTTGGACATTGGTGAAAATATTGGAAGAGATCTCCAAACTTTTAAGATTCTTTAGTCTGTGCACTACAATTCAATGTACAAAATGTTAATCAGATACATGTCTGGAGACTGAGATGGCCATTGCAAAACAGTATTTTCCAGTTACTGCATGTCAGTCAATTTAAAGAGGCAAGGCAGTGCTCAACCCAGCGGCAAGCAGGTGCAACCAAAAAGTATATACCGGACTGAAGAACGAACAGACGCAGCTCTTGCTCTTAGTTAAAATGTTTGAATTATATTTGCTCCACCTTTAGTAAAAACATTGAAGTTTTTAGCCCTATTGTAAGGCCATCATCAGAATGCATCATGTTTTTAATAAAAACTGAGTAAATAAATTTTAAACATTTTAACCGAGAGCAAGAGTTACGTCTGTTAATTTTTTAGTTGTCAGTCAGTTAACCGTTGTTTGGTTGATCGTCAGGTGTGTGTTTAGGATCATTGTCTGGCCGAAAGATCCCTGAGCTTCCGAGCTGAGGGACACCAGAGATTCCACTGATCGTAACAAGACTGCCAGCAGATGTTTAACAGCCCCGTAGCATCAAAGATCCACCACCACATTTCATCATAGGTATGATATCATTTTTAAGATAAATGTCCTTCTGCTGAAGCCAAAACCACTGCTGGTGCGCATGGTCAAAAAGTTCAGTTTTGGTCTCAGTTTTCAACACCTGTGATTCAACAACAAATGGAACCAGGTGTTATGGTCATATGAAACCATAACTTTGCTTTTTGGCCTGACACACCAGCACGGGAAATTTTATTACAACGAAAGTATAGTTTTTTCATATTTTTCACCATAAAATGCACCTCATTACCTGTGTTGTTTATTTTATTCAGCCCTTGTCTTATCTTTATCCAGGGTGTCAATCATTGTGAAGGTGTCTGCATGTGTACAAATCTGGGTGGGTTAGAGTGGGACCAGAGTGGGGGGGTTCGGTAGGGTGGTGGCACCTCAAGTTTCATTTCCCCAATTTCCTTAGGGCGCAAACTGTGCAAGTTGCCACCTAGGAGTATTGAGGGCCTCTTGAAGCACTAGACTCCTCGGGAGAGAATGTCAGACCGAGCCCTGGGCAGTTTTGACAAACAGAGTATATATTGATACATGATAAAGTATGCTAGAAATCACCCTACTGCTAAAGGCTACTATAGTTTTAATATCATCATTTGAATTAACAAGCATTCTGCGGAGAAATAATGAGCTTTCATTATTCAGAACATCATCCTTACCCGGGGAGCTCAGAAGCTATTAGCGCTTGAGAACTTAATGAAAAGAAGATAAAGAAGGTTTGAGATAAAAGTTTGAATGGCCACACTCAGTAACCAGAGTAAAAATTTAATGCGGCTGGGGGATGATGGATGGACCTTATCTTGGCGGAAGAGTGGACGGGCAAGGCCTGCCCTAGAAGGTAGCCGAATCGAGAAGAGGGCTTTGGCGCGCACCTGCTGGCGCACTCCTGCAGGAGTAGGGACAACAGCCGCTGGGGAGCAGCTGGGCAATGGGCAGCATGATGCCAGAACCTCCTCAGCCTGCCCTCCCTTCCTACCCCCCATCCCCAGTGAGGGATTATCTGATAAGTGCAGTGCTCTACAGAAACCCTTCGGTGGTCTCTGGGTCTGATCTTTCTGGAAATGTGCCAGCTAAAATGTACTGAAAGTCAGTTTTGGATCCAATTGACAGCAAGAACGCTGAAATTATTTCTTGAAAACTTTACACTAAATGATTTGTGTTAACATTTCTCATGTCAGCGAAGAATGATAAAATAAACAACATTCCATGATTCTGCTAAAATTCAGAAGCATATAACTTTGTCATACCTAGATATTAGACATCAATGCGAAAGTGCCCTTGCCTAATTATCACTGATCACCGTGAGTAAATCGTAAGTCCTATGAAAATAAATGGTACTCCGGATGGCTACTTTTTCTGCAACAGGATATGACTGAGGACTGTATTTCTGTAGAAAAACAGAAAAAGTTGAGTAAACTATTATTTTCTCAGTGATGGAAAGATGGAGACAATGGAGTGTAAGATCTGATTAGATTATACCATAAATAAACAATACTGAGGGAAAATGTGTAGATTTAAAAAAATATAGTAAATATACAAGTAAATAGAGGCACATCTTCACAGTTCAAAGCCTGCTTCAAACGTACAAATCCTAACTATACCAATGTCCTGTTCTGTGTGGCATTACCCCTGCCTGTAGAAACCTGGAGCCCACATGCACTGAACTGGCTGTATCCTGTTTCATTTTATGTTTGCAATTAAAGTAGCATCCTTACTGTGACTTATATTATATGGTGCAGTGTGCTTTTAAGAACCGCTGATAAAAATCACTCGGTCATTATGATCGAAATCTAACAGGGGCAGCAAACTCATTTAAAAAGCTTTGTTCATGAAATCAACTGCTTATGAAGCATATGTGAGTACCCTGTAAAAGACGTGAAAAACAGAGGTTAAAAAAAGATCACTGCTGCTCACGTTGCTTGCTGTGATTCCGCGTGTGTCCCTGGAGGATGATACAAGCTTGTTTGCTTCTCGACCCGTCGTAGCATCTCAAGTGTGTATTTTTGACAAGCAACTGGAGGACAAATGATGCAGCTATGCAAGGAATATTGTGAGGCCCTGCTTGGTGGATGACATGGGCAATGGTGGGGGGGGTCATGTGCTTTACTTTTTCCAAACAAGTAGGCCAGTAGCTTTCGTTCAACTCGAACCATCGTTTAAACATCAGCATTGTTTCATTCAGGAGACATAAGCATGGAACTGTCCTACCAGAAAGCAGCTGCCACTCAATTTTTGATGACAGATTGATGACGTGACACATAGCAGTGATTGTTGCTGAATCAACCGGGGACCAAAAATAGTCCCCTTACTGCCACACGGTGCCTTTATTTTCCCAGAGATCGCATTATCTTTGTTTCAGAATGCTACGGCTGAGTAAAGACCACAGAATGCTGCAGCTGAGCAAGGACCAATAAACTGTACCCATTAAGAACCCTAAAAAAGAAGACCTAAAAAGTTAGACTGAACTTTCATAGGAGTGGTACATTAGGCTGCCTAGATGTCCTCTTTCCAGACTACATTTCAAAATTCCTAAAAATGTCCCATTAGGTTTAACTCGTTCTATAGACTTTATATGACAAATAGCCTAGTATTATTTTCATAATGCCCACCTTACTATTATCCCTTTTATCTGAAATCCAGTATATGGTCACCGTAGGTATGTAGCACATTGCAAGGGCCAGTGAATATCTGGATGGAAGTGAAAAGCTGTGTCAGGTTTGGCAGCAAACTGAATACACACAGGTTCATTTATGTAACCTTTAAAAGCATCCCTTTCTGCTTCACCGAGAAAAAATGTGAATACCAAGTCACTTAATGAGAGAATAAACAAGGACATCAGAATATAAGTAAGGCTCAGTCAGCAAAAATTGGCTGACTTATTTGTTGGTATCTACAAAGGTACCAAGGAAACTAATACTATGGAAAATTATGTTCTCTATGCCCTGCAGCCTAGAGACTTCTCAGAAATATCGACTGAATGGCGATGTCCAAAAATTCAGGTGTCATGAATTATGCCTACAGCTCTCTAATAGGTTCAGTAATGTTGTTCAATAAAATTTATATATTTATTCCTTGTCCAAAACATCTGCTTAACACAAATGCTTTGCAGTGATGCCTAAACCATTACACAACGTCATGATGGAACTGAAATAAGAAGTAGAGCCATCAGTTGTCATTATAGAATCCATGGCAACTTATAAAAATAGAATAAAACTATAACAAGCAAATTATGGAGCATGCAAATTGACAGAAGACACTAGATATTAATATTATGTGATATTATGAATGAAGCCTCTAATGCAAATGCTTAAAAAACAAAAGCGTTAATATAATGTAAATTATTAAGTCATATTTGTACACAGCATCAAATACAACTCTATCTGATCATCCAAGAAAAAAAATGAATTTCATGGCTTTTCCATATCTTGGGTAAAAGCTGGACCATCAAAGTAATTCAGTCAGTGTTTACTTTTGAAAATGTCATGCACCTTGTCCTATTTTCTATACATCAAGGACACATACATGTGCTACCAATGTGCATTTCAGTATATAAAACTCTTATGTTGGCCTATATAATCTTTTAAAATAACCAATTAATACTTCTACTTCAACAATAAAGTCAAACATCAAACCCAGGTGTTTTATGGAAAAATAAATATTATTTGAATGCATTTACTTCACTGGTTTTACTATACATACCACAGTATGTTTCACACTTCAAAGCGAATGTGTAATTTTTTAAGTTCCCGTAAAGAATCCTTATTTGTAATGGGACCTCTATTTATGGTGGCCATATAACTGTAATTAAACACACCCATATGTTGGCTGTCACAAAACACATCTTAATCCAAAACATAACAAAGCCTGCTCTCACAGAAACCCAAAACAGCAAAGCAAAAAGGGCATCATTTGAAAGATTTGAAGCAATAAATAAAAACAAAAAGAGGCTGAGGTGTGCAGGATAAGACTGTCTGTAACAGTAGTAGTATGATAGTAGCTCACAAAAAAGATATATATATTTTTTTAATTCGTTTTATTATTTACAGCACAATACACTGCCAATGAAGTGGATTTACAGTGCTACTCAATGTCATTTTCATGATTACTGCACCATTTTGTAGAGTGTATAGCAAAGGCTGCAGGGCCTTGTCAGAGGGTAATGTCTCCGTCAAGCCGTCTGCAAACACGCAGAGCCCCGTTGCGGACGGGCATTGTAAAACCTCACTAATTATTTCAATACACAGGAGTGCGAGGCAGATCGCATACATTTGTAAGCACTACGGGACACACTTCACAGAGACTGAGATGAAACGGCAATTCCAAGGTAAACTGAGTACAGGTTCAAATGCATTTCGTAATGTAATACATGCCAAAGGGGTGGCCAGGTATTTGACCGTTGGTGGGGAGGGGGGGGAGGGGGTCTGATGTGGCGACTGTACTGGCGGGAGTGGGGAGACTGTTGGCGGGGGAGGAGGAGGAGACGATGTGGCAACCGTGACTTAGATCGATGGGATAACCTGCTATCTCGCGGGAAATCTCTGTGAAGATTTTGTAATGGAGCTCACAAACACAAATTCCCCCATCACTGTCATACGACCGCAGTCTTGCGCTGTGGCAGGCCTGAAAGGTCACTTCATCTTACCTTATCTGTGACTTGGGCTAATTGCGATTTTGATGTTGATCTCGTTCAAAACACTGTGCTCCATGACAGACAGCTGATTTTCAAAAATAAAAGAAGGTTTAAACTTTCACTAAAGTCGACATAGCTGTGAAACCTGTATTTCAGTGTCCTTCTTCCCCCCCTTCCCATATGCTCAGTGCCCATGTTCAGGAATCCCTATCCATTGTTCCTGGGAACCCACATTAATGCCATATGCAAGCAGTGATTGCAAACACATTGTACCCAGGATACAGCGCATGGGCGGTCGCTATGTGCTGTGAAGCTTATACCCAGAGCAGTTACGAGGACTTCCTTTAATCAGAAGAAAGCAGGAGTGGACAGCACCACTGGAGGGGGGGTGGGGTGGCGGTGGGGGGCTCTGAAATAACTCATGTCTGCCGCCCTTTAGATCCCCTGCAATGACATCCTGCCAGCGCCGGCCACTAAACGCCAGCCAGCTGTGAAATTGGCACCCAGAGTCGCGGGTCACTTTCCAGCGCTCTTCCCCGGACGGGAAATGGCTTCTCCCGGTCAGCCGAAAAACGGACCGCCTGCGACGCGCTCGCAGTCCCGGGACGCCCGACGGCGTGTCCGCGGAGGCGCTCTCCGCGCGCCCGGAAGCACGGGCCGCGGCTTCCAGGGAACGCTGGCCTGAAACGCGGCCGCTCCTCAGGAACACCGTGCCCCTTCTTATCCAGGGTTCCATTTCCTGACCGCAATGCGAGGGAACAAAGGGATTTCCATTCCAATGCGACCGCAACGGAGTATACGCTTGCATAAATCACCCTACCTCATCAAACCCTTTTAACCCGGTAATGAATAAATAACTTAAGAACAGTCTTTTCTCCCCAAAGGAAACCTGCGACTTAAACGACGTTTGTGCTCCTAGAGGCACCCACTGCAGCCCCCGCGACTTCCAAAAGTTCACTCGGTACACTTTCAAAAAATGGCTGAGAGAGATACTCAGACTGTAAACAGACTATGTTTAACTTTATGTTCAGAAACAAATCAGGGACACTTCCGTCGCGCGACCTCAGCCTGGGCGTTCAGACGTCTGAACTTCAAGTAGCGCTGCTCATTGATGGAAAGTTTCATTCCCTCATTGTGAAACGATACAGTTGTTGCGACTTTTTCCTACTCTGTTATCTACTTTCTTCATCTGTCTTCACTTTTTCCAAACACCAATCTGTCCAATTTGTGCTTTGTAATAAGTGCATTGATGTATATCACCGAGCAGAACGTGGCATGTTAAGTGTTGTGACTGACACATGATCCTGTATTACCGATGCAAGCGATGCTCTGATTTTTTCCATGCCGTCTGCTGCTTGCCAGCTCTTGCTTTCGCAGATTTGGGGGCAGTCGGTTTTATGGCACAGTAAGAGCACAGTCATGGGTGAGTCACCGGGTTTACATGTTTCTCTGCACTTCCTGTGTGTGAGCTCTGTCTCATGGCATGCATACAGTCCAGGTGCACGGTAATTTAACAGTGTGAGTAACCTTTTTAACTGCACACACACACAAACAATCAAACAAAAGCAGACACACACACACATACACACACACACACACACACACACACACACACACACATATATATACACAGACAAACATGGACACACACACACACATATATATATATATATTTATACACACAGACAAACACAGACACACACATACATAGACACAGCGCTCTGCCTTATCAAGACTGGATCCAAGCCACACACATTATTTTCAGTTAGCTGAGCGTGTGAATGACGTTATTTAGTGAAATTCCAGTGGGATACTGAACATTGCACTCCGCAGTTTCGGCTGCACAATAGTCTGGCAGAGATTTGCGATAGAAAAGACCACTATAAAGATTTTTTATTTTATTTGATTGACAGTTCCCTTTGAAGAACCTAGTTACCTGACAATAGGTATACGCAATGCATAGTAGAAATTCTTAGCTAAGAGTCTTGGTGACAAAAGTGTTCCCAAACCGCTCTTTTCATTCCAAAGCGCCAAGCAACTCGACAGTCTGGTTTTTCCCCTGTGACAGGAAAGATCAGAGGGTCAGAGATTTCAAAAGACACATCTGAGCCTTCAGTAGGACTATCACTGCCGTTTTTCACCCTTAATTGTTACAAAGTAATTACCTGATGCTGTTTTGAGTGTGGCTCGAAACCTACAATCTGCAAGACACTGGATTGAACACATGCGCAGAAACACACATGCATGAACATGTGCACACACACGCACACAAACAAGCAGGGATGTGCATACACACACACACATATAGGCCAAATCATAGTCAAATTAAGGCTTATTATATTATCATTTAGTTCTAATTCTAATTCTTCTCAATGTGCATCCATGTAAGAGAATATTCAAGTCTGGGGAAAAAAGTTTCCCAAAGAACTTGATTTTTTTAAATTCATTTTTGTCTCCCAGAAGACTTTTGTTCTTATCAATGTGGTGCAGAGAGAGATGAAAGAGTTGCAATCCCTGGTGTCTGTGTGGGACCCCTCTCCACTCCCCATAGCGATGGGTGCTGGGTGCCAGCTTCGCGCTCTGCTCCTCTCCTCAATCTCTCCCCCCCCTCCAGGAGGGCACATTAATCACCTCAGCCAGGAGACCCGCATCCTTTGCCATGTTTGTTCTTATCGTTTCATTTGTCACCATGCAGATCTACCATCCAAAATAATCAATTTAGGCCGCGCTCGGGATCCAATCAATAACAGCTGTCACTTACTCAGGTCCGCCCTGTTTCGCCACTGCGCGTTATTCTCTCCAGCATATTGATCGCCTTGTCAAAATATTTCATTAGCGCCTTTCGATATTAAATATGAAAATGATGTCAGGGGAAAATGTCAGGGGGCTATAAAATTAGCCTCCTTATCTGCCGCACATTTATCAGTTGATAAATGAAAAGACACCCTTGCCAAAATAACTGTTGGTGAATTATTTATGTGTGAGTGATGCATCCCGCGTGTAGTTTGGGGCTCCAAACAGTTGGGTGTCGATAATCAGAAAGAATCAGCTTAATTGAGCTGCTGCCGCGCGTGGCGGCTCGTGGGTGATCTTCAGCTCCTTTCCTAAGGTGGTCCTTACCCCCCCCCCCCCCCCCCCCCAGCGTTGTGTCCATGCAGTACAAGCAGCCTGCGATTTCCAGCCGAATTAGAGATAAACGATAGCTTCATTTGCAATGGAAAGCTTCGAAATCTCATTGCCCAGATATCAAACTATTTTCTTCCCTCTACAATAAATACTTAAAGAAAACAATAAAAAAAACATGGCCGCTTCCACTTGTTGACAGCTCTGGCAATTCGTGTAATTTATTCAGAAATGAAAATTGCAATTACTGAGTCACTTCATCCAGGCGCTGAAGACATTCTTCGGCAGTCCCTTTCGCCTTTATTCCAACTGCAGAAAGAGCACATTGTTGACGGCTGCAGTTTGTTTGGCATGTTCTTGGCCGGATATCAGATGAGGGAAGAGAGCAAAGAAAGTTAGGCCTGAGGGAGGGTCTGTCCCCATGCAAGTGCCAACAGTGTGGCTGGGAGATAGCAGGCCCGAGCAGTCCTCTTTCAATCCACCAGTCCACTTCATCAGACAGACAGAAAGGGAGGGAGTGTGTGTGTGTGTGTGTGTGTGAGAGAGAGAGAGAGATGTACATGGCTGAATTAAACTGATCAAATTTCCACCCAGAAATCCCCCTCCCCCCTCCTTTGAGAAAATATCTGAAATAAACAGCTATTCTTAGCTTCTCATAGTTCCCCATTCAAGTCATTCATTCTTTTTTGGACTTTCTGGTGTGTCCAGTTCAAACTTCAAATCTTGAAATAGCGTATTTTGCAGGAACACTGTACAAGGGTATCTGTATACTAGAAATGTATTGTTAACATTTTATTCTTAATATTAACATATTTTTCTGCTGACATTTTGGACCATAACGCTGTCTCATAATATTTTAACACTGATATAAAAAAGCTACAGACTTGCACACGGACTTGCACTTGTGAGGGACACATGTTACACAAAAGGATTAGAGATGTGTTGTTGTTTTTTTTCCTCCAAGGTTTTCATTCAATTGCATCTATTTCTCTGCGGCGTTTAGATGGGAATTTGGCATGGAGAGGCTCCGGGCCATGTGTGGAGGTTCGGCCAATTATGGGAATTTTCATCAGCGCTGCTCGGCTGTAGCTGGAGGCGGGGTCCAGGCAAACCGAGCGCGGGTCCCGGGGTCAGCCTCGTGTTCGCTCGTCTCTGCTCACTGACGGCTAACGGGACCGCCGCTGAGCGTACCTGGAAGAAGCGGAGGGACGCGTGAGATACGCTAATGCTCATTTGTGTAGTTACCTCTGCTTTTTAAAGTCAAACCAATACAAAAAAACACACATTTTTTAGGAAAATATAATGCCCTTAAATCAATACTCACCTTCAATGGAAGGCCATTAAAACTGCATTCAGGAACAGCATTTGATATTTATTTTGGAAATATGTTTGTTCTGAAATGTTATAAATTTGGTGAAAAACCTTCATAGCTTTGAAATATCAGAGTGATGCTTGCCTTATTGAAGAATAGTTTGATATCATTTTAAATAACAACAAAGGTGTACAGTTTGAGAAATTCTGAAGACTGGGAATATTCTGAAGTTATTGCTAAAGCAAATAATACTTTTGCTTAAATTCTTTCTTCAATATAATCAGTTTTCATATATTTTTTTTAAAGAACCCGTTTCCATGGGAACCCCTTTGATGGCTGAGCGTAAGAGAGGAAGATTCCCCGAAGGACGAGTTCACTTGTCGAACATCACAGCGGTGGAATTTACAGCGCAGCTTGCCGGCAGGAAGTGCTCGTGCGGTTGGACATTGTTTCTGCCTTCAAGAGCCCACCAGTGTCGATGAATGATTACGCTTTGAGAGAATTGGTTCCTTCCGTCTGCGTACCAGCAGGCTCCTGGTGTGGAAGGGACAGCGTATGGGGGGGGCGCCCAAAATGAGGACGGCCTCTCTCAACAAACAAGAGCTGGAACTAACATCCACGTCAACCCGTTTCATAAGGCTGATCCCATGTCTTGTGATTGCTGACTGATCTGGTTGCAGTTTATTAGAGGTTACAGTCCCTGTGCAAGCGCACAAAAACAACCAAAATGCGTACTTCCCCGCTTCCGGAAAATTCAGCTGCGAAACTGGATTAAGCAAGCCTGAGCCTTCTGATGTAGTGTGAATCCGAGCGCTCACAGTTTCCCCTTAGATATTAGCTCCGGGATTAAACGTTTGGCCCGCCGCGTGAACCCCGGCACCGTAAATCTCTTTGTAATTATCCGCTTTTGTGGTGTCAGATGAAAGCGTTTACACCATTCTCGCGTGTTACCTAAAGAAAAGGCTAGAATGCGGATGAAAATCTGGCCTTGACAACACACCAAACTTGTGCCATATTTGGCAGCGCTTTCCCCCCCCTCGGAGTGGATTTCGTCACTGCCTCGGATCGGCTGGGAGCGGTGGCAGAGAGGGAGGCCCGGAGACCGCCGCGCCGCATCCAGCAGGAGAACCGCACGCTTCCGTTCCCGCTGAACACTTGTTCAGCTCACAGTTCACAATGATTTCAATTCAAGGCGGCCATCTTTTTTTTAGTTCCGAAGCACACAATGCGCCCAATGCACGAGGGACACGCGAAGCGCTGAGCAAACATTTCGCGCTGCCAAATGACTCCTGTCATCCGAACGCAAACACTGACTGATAAGATCGGGAGGAAAGCGAGCCGTGTGTCTCCCTCAGTACGGGCGGGGAAAGAGTAATGACAGACCAATCTCCTTTACCATTTCAGGATTTTCTCAAACTTCACTGAAGGGGCACGGTATAAAAAAGCAGACATATACTCTGAGGTCTATTTAAAGAGCAGGTATTGGATGTCAGTCCCAGATTTATTTCCCAGAATACAAAGGGAGAGATCAAAATCTGTGTCAAAAAAGACCCCCAGTGCTCCTGCTAGCTTTTGAAACAGGAAAAGCAGGTACGCTGGCCTATTAATTAAAATAATCACATTACAGGTGTTAGGATATTCCATTAGCTCAGATTTAGTTAAGGTTTAATTTAAACTGTCATTATTCTTCAGGTAAAAAAAAAATACAATGCAATAAAATACAAGAAATTCAAGGAGAACGCTGAACTGCGCAGTCGAAATTGTCAATTTGTGTTTGGACATTCCGCAGGGGGACCATTCTGCCCTTTTAAAAGATATATCATTTTATGAAAGACCAAAGGGATAGAAAAAAAAGAGACAAAAATGAAAAGAAAAAAAATCAGTTGTCTACTATATTTAACTGACCCATAAATCTGTTTTTAAATTCCCTTCCATTTAAAATACCCTGGTGAAGGCTTCCTTCACACAGGCTGTTAAGTACCACAATCCATGCATAGCACTACATTTATCCTAACAGTGTAATTGGTCCAGCTCCCTCGGCTAGTGGCTCAGTTACCGGTCCTCCCTCAGGCCCAGAATGCAGAGAAATCCCAGACCTCCTCGGGACTCGCGGCACAGAGGAGGCAGGGAGGGGGGGCTGGGTGTGGGGGGGGGCAGGGGCGGTTGGGGGGAAGCCTGTTCTACGCTACCGTCAACTACACGGCGGCTAACAACTGCAGTGGGGGGGGAGGGGGGGGAGGGTCTGCTTCACACTACAGGCAACAGATGAAAAGCCAGGCCCTCCCCACACGTAACGCAACGGCACTATGCAGTAGGCCCAATACAATTAAGGGGGGAAAAAAAAGGACAAAAGCTTCACAGACAATGTAACAGAAGGCCAGCTTACTGTTTTACCTGCAGCTAAATATATAGGAGGGAGAAAGCAAAAGGAGGGGCGGAGGGGTGGGGGGTTGCAGAGGGGACGATGGGAGGATAATCAAGCACTTGACTAATTTGGAGAGCTCCAGCTGGTTCAGCCAGAGGGGCCTGTGGTATAGGGCAGTTACAAACACCTACTGGTAGCCTTCTTCCCCCCTGCTACCCCCTCTAACCCCGCCCCCTCCCCTCGCCTCCTCGCTGCCAAAACAAAGAGGCAACAACATCAAACTGTGAAAAAAAACGCCAATATGTTCGGTATGGGAAAGTGTCCTGCGATGCATTTCCTGCTCGCATACTTCCCGTATTTACATATCTGCCATTCATCTCGCTCATGCGTGCAACCAAAGGGCAGATTGAGCAAACCAAGGACGGCGCTAACTGTTGAGCTGCAATGACCTCAGCACCCTGTCAGCCTGCCAGTAGCAACCCCAGTTTCTTATCAACTAGCCATTCAACTACTGCAATTAGACCTCATTAGTCATCATCAACTAAGGAAATCTACCATGACAATCAATGATAACAGGATATGTTTGCGGGATTAATAAAGTTGCATATTATTGGTTACTGACGTCTGTAATGGTGTTGGGTGAAATCCCCATGGATAAAGAGTTAGCATTTCTAGCTTTCAGGAGCAGCAGCTTCTCGGGAGAAATAAAATCAAAAGCTGACATAAACTTGATGACAGAGACTGCTTAAACGCTGATGCTTCTCACCTGTCAAAGCCCTGTTGAGTCATGTCCTACCCTTCTGCGGGAAATGGCCGCCAGTGAACTTTCTTACCCGTCAAAGAAAAGTTTTCTGTAAGAATGCTGAAGGCAAATGTGATTTTTTTTTTCACTGAATAATCCTCTGGGGTCAAGGAAGATTACAGTATGGGCCGTCTCTGTAATATGCTTTCTGTGGTGGTGCTAGTTGGCTGGGCAAAGCTAGAGATATGTCTCCAGAGAGGTGAAGGGGATCACTTCCTGATTGGGGTCATTTCAAAGGTATGCTTTGTTTTGTTTTTGAAGAACACACACACGCAGACACACTTACACATGCACACGCCCACACATACATTTCCGCACACAGCTATGCACATGCGTGCGCACACACACACACACACAAACATGCACATACAAACACTCACACACACATACATGCGTGCACACACACGCACGCTTACACACACACACACACACACACTCAGCTGTCCTGCTGCACTCTCACAGCACAACAGCGCTCTCCTCCCAACGTGACGCCGGTGCTCACGAGAGACCAGCTGACTGACAGCTTGTCTCAGATGCCAATAACCGAAGCCGGGATTCTGCCATAAGCAGGAGAAGCGGTGGACAGCGCCTTGACAGGGATGTAGTGGGTCTACAGACTGACACTGATTGCTGGGGCCTGACAGAGGCGGCCCTCCTGCACTGACATATCCCCTGAGATGGGGTGCAGTGGCTGTGGCAGAAGAAATTGAGCAGTAAGTAGGAGGATGGGTGAAAATGTTTTTTGCCAACTTCCTTTTCAGCTGTGTTCTCCTAGACCGTGTGCACTAAAAACTGTGCTCGCTTTGACTGCGTCCTCTTTGGCTGCGTCATCAGTGGGAGTTTGCTGGTCTGATAGCCCTGTGCTACGTGCACGTGCCAGCCGGCCCGTTGACAGGCACACTGGAATGAAACAGCGCAGCGCGCCGCGAGCGGAAGGGGTTCCGAGCCGGGTTCACACCGCTGAATTTATCCTGCTTCCCTTTTCTATTAACTCCGCACGAAGCGCTCGGCACCCCAATAAGATCTGAGGGGACGGGGCAAGTGCGCGGCCCACACCTCTCTTCAATCTTCACGCGGCCCGCGCCGCCGCGGCGAAGGCCAGACTCGCGGGCTGTCAGCAGCTCAAGCGCGGTCATAAATAAGGGAGCTCGCCAGCCCGAGAGGCAGCCCGGCGCTCGGTGGCCCACGGTCCGCGTGACCCTGCCACACAAACGCAACCGGACGCTCGCAACAACCGCGAACGCACGCACAATAAACACCGCACACGTACACACGCACAACACGTGCGCAAGTGCTCATGCAAAAACAGATAAACCTAAATGCATGCACATACACAACTGCACACGCTCACACACAATCGCACACACACACAGAACAAATCTAATTTCTGGGGATGATTGTGAGATGAAAGATTGGGTGTTTTTCTCATCTCCCCACTGTGGTTAGTGCGAGTGGGATTAAATTAAACCTTGCCCAAGTTTCAATAAACGTATTACAACAATTGCATTCCCTTGACAAAGATTTAGGGACTTGTGTGATAGAATTTGATTATTCCAGGACATTGTGCTTTTTTGATGTTGTTTTTCTTTAAGTTGAAGGTACATCCTCTGCAGAACAAGTTAAAAGAATTATGCTGTCTACTTCAGAGTGTTTATGTTGTTTGTAATGGTGCTACTCCAAGCACCGGCTCCCCTGTCTTTAATCAAATCCTCCCATTTTCTGTTTATTATCTATTGTAGGGGGGACACCACAAGTGGGACAGATCTGGCGTGAACACGTGACTGGCTGAAATCTACGACGTCTCCCTGGAAGTGTTCGCGGCGGTCGGCGCAGATTAAGACCAGAGCGGCTCGTGACAGCCCTCACAGGTGGGGTCGACTTATTTCACACCAAACATCCTTTTCACACAACCCGCAGATGTTAAACCACGCCGGCGGTGCACTGCCTAGCACAGGACTGAAGTGAGATTTCAGCTAACCGAAGGAGGGAGGAGGAAAGGGGGGGTGATGCAGTCAGGCTGAGGGGGGGGGGGGGGGGGTGGTACAGTGCACTCGGGCTGGGCGGGCTGGGGGGGCTGCGGTGCAGTCGGGCTGAGGTTGGGGGGGGGGGGGTGCGGTTCAGTCGGGCTGGGGGGGGGGGGGGACTGTTGTTGGGGGCAGCGCAGAAACAGCAGCGGCAGCAGGCAGCAGGATCAGTCAGGCGTGGCCGGGGGAGACAGTGTGGGAAGATTCCTCAGATGCCCGCGCTGACTGAAGTTATCCGTGGGCCCCAGCTCCGTGATCCGACTCCAAACGAGAGCCGCCGCTAGGCATCGAGAGAGCGTCGCCGCAGTTCGCTCGTGACGGACAGTGACAAAAGGGGAAAAATAAAAATAAAAACCCACGCCGTGTTTTTGGATGTGTATTGATGGGACACCTGAGACGGGATACTGGTTTCCAGGCTAAAGTTAGCATTTGCCTATAAGCAGCGCCTGCAGCTATTCCAGAGCTGGAATTGGGGTTTATGACTCTACGACACTGTCCTGAGCGATGCTGCCAACATTAATAATGTCCACAGGCGGGGCTGCTGGGAGGCTCACATTGTTGCGGCGCACGTATGGAGCGCGTGGTCTGGTAAAAAAACGAGAGTGCGCCATCGCCAGCTGCGGACGGCGGCCCCGCAGGGCGACGACAGTCCCTGCCGTCGTCACGGTGACGGGAGGGTTTCATTCGGCTGGGATGACGGGGCCTCGTCACACGACGGGCAGCAACCCCAGCTGGTTGGTCAGATACATGCAACTCGGCTTGATGAACCGCTCGGGACATGTCCGTGTTAATCCGACTTGCAAAATGCACTGTGATGCAAAGCACTGATTGGCACTGCAGGCTTCCAAGAAGAGAACGTGCGTGTCTGCTCTCTCTCTTGAATGAATAGTACACACGTTTGGACATTCAAAACTACACCGTAAAACGTTCAGTGTTAAATCTACTCTAAGAGAGTACATGTGGTCCCAAATGAACTCATATGTACTGTTAGAGTTGAAATAATGCAGGTCATTTTACTGTGTAGGGATAAAAAGTGGAAAGGCATAAAAAAAACAATAAACAGCATCCATATGCAAAAGCCACACAGCGATTAAAACCTTCCATCCCATATGGCCTCCACTGAGCTGAAGTCTAGAGCAGCGATGGCCCTTTGCTTTAATTCAGAGGTGAGCAAATGCCCTGTGGAAATGGACAGGATTGAATCCAAACAGCTGGAGACACATCTGCATACACATCTGCTCTCCCCTCACCTGAGAGTGTGTGTGAGGCAGCGGCAGCTCTGATAGGTGGACAGAGATGTTTCCCCTGTGACCAACCAGAGCAGGGCAGAGAACAGAGAAAAGGCAACCAAATAACAAAGAGAGAACACACCAACACACATTTACAGAAACACAGCATGCACACTTCATATTAGACAACTTCACATACACACCTATGTATTACATGAATGCACACACAAAAAGGCACATATGTATTTTGCAGGAAACCACACATAGGCAAGACATATTTATGCCATTTACTCCTACATGCTATGTTAATTCACATAAATATAGCTATGCACACCCACACAGTGCACATAAGCACAGTGTACACATTGTAAACGCACATGAACAAACACACAGACTCATAGCATGCACCTACACCTTGTACCATGTGCGTATGTGCTCAGTCACACTGTTCAGGTCCAATTCATCATTTGTGTACACGGCTGGTGCTCCATCATCCTGCCCAATCAGAACGGTCAGACTTCATTCACAGTTCTAAACATTCAATCACTGGCTCTTAAAGGGGAACCCTCTGCATCGACACTGACGGGGTCTCCTGCTGTTACTTCTGTCCCTCAAATCTGGGATCATTCCTAAATCTCTCTCTTTCTCTCCCTCATTCACATGAACACACAGACACACACATGCACCGACACATACACCATATGCACGCACGCAAATACACCATACATGCACATACACACACACACGAGCACACACACACATACACACACATCATACACACACTCACACACACACATATATACCATGTGCATATGCACCATACCCGCACACATACATGAACACACACATACACACACACACACACACAGTGTAGCATCTGAAATTGCCGCAGAACAGCAGGGTTGCTGAGCTGAAATGGAGGAAGTGGAACTGATAATCAAACACTTTTGTTGTAATGTTCTTCAATTATGGTGCTGAACCACTGGCATTGTTCATTAGAGGACTACACAGCAGAACTGAGTCCCATGTGTGCAAAAAGCAAAAAAAAAAAAGCTTGCCCTTTAACTCGAAAAAAAGGGGACAAAACAAAACACTCCTCCCTATTGGCCTGCTGCAAAACCTGCACACACCTTGCCCTAAATAACTGATCTTGTAGAAACAAAAATAGCTGTGCTTTATTTGTTTGCGAGGCTGGATTCACCAATCCCTGGACAATATCTTGTCATTGAGCGCACAGTGTGTCATTCATCGCGAATAATTTACAAGGGTAGGCACACCGTGAAGGAAAGGAAACCCAACTGTTCCACTTACAGGAACACATATAATAATTAGAAAATTCTGCGCATATCCTCTTGTTGATGGTCAGATGGGCTACATCGACCTAGTTATTTAGGCCGGAACACGGAGGAAAATAAAATAGATATCGGCGCGCCGGTTTCCTTCCTGCACGGAGGGAGAGGAAATTGGGCGACTGAGAGTGGCGCTGCCTCAGAGTTCAGCGGCGGATGGCGAATGCTTATCGCGGAAACCGGAGACCGAACACGTCTGCTTAGGAGCACGGGAAGGTGACTGGCTAATTGCTCGCCCCGAGACACGGTCTGAACCACGGCTAGCGGATTTGGGCTCGCCCGTCGAGCGTCCTAAGCCCTGCCGCGCCGACATCAATTACGCCGAGAGTAACTAACGGTAAATGGCAGTTGTCAGTTATGCGTGACGGGTTTGGGAAATATTTCTTCACCTCCAGGTATTGGCCGGCAGTAAGGAAACCAGGGTTGGGAGCGCGGCTGGCTCTTTGTCTAGCGCTTGCTCCCAGCTACGCTAATTCAAACAGATCTGCGTGGAGATAAACATGCCGAGGCAGATCCGCACGGCGATAAACGTGCCGGGGCCGCAGCCTGAGCAGACCGGACCCCTACGCTCTCGGAGAAGGTGGGTGGGGTCGGGGGGGAGGGGGGGGGGGGGGCGGTGGGCAACGGCCGCATCGCTAACGTCTGTAAACGCGGTGTGCATGCTTAGTTACCTCCCGGTTCGCTCACCGTTCGCATCCAGCGAGCCTCGAAACTGAGCTCAGCCTGCTTATAAAATGAATGAGTAATTTTCATTCTGTCTTCTGCCATTCAGCCTCAAGGTGGACATGGTCTGGGCCTCCCACAGCAAAGGAAGAGAGGGAGGGAGGGAGGGAGGGTTTGCTGCCTCTTTGTGCCTAGGAGGGAATAGCTTTGGTGGAGTCTGCAAGCAGGTTGCTGTTGTGTGTATAATCCGGTGAACACCATGTGCAGTGTAGCACACCTTTTCATTTCCCTTGGAGCGGGCCCAGAAATGGAGGGGCCCGGGGGTCAGGCAGCCGGCGTGTCCCCTCCCCAGAAGGGACGGCACCTTTTCGGGAGCCCTGGAGGGGGAAAGGGGGGATGTGGCGTGTCAGAGGCAGGTGGAGAGGCACTCAGTGAATCCGCCGCTCGCTGCCGGGGCTTGCCGAGCCCGCCGCTCTCGCTGCTGACTAGGAAGTTTTATCTACTGATCAGCCCAGTCGCCCAGCCAGAGGGCTTGTGGGACACCCCTGGTTCCTGGCAGCAGATTCTAGCTGTAGCCAGTCCTCCATTGTCACAGTAGGGGGGGGGCATGATGTGTGTATGCGCTCTATTGTGTTTGTGTGTGGTTGTGGGTGTGTGCGTGTGCATATTTGCACATTTTTTGCATAATTGTGTATGCATGCATGCGGGTGTTCTTGCACGCTTCGGTGTATAACACAGAGCATGTTGGAGAAACTGCTGCACAATCATTTTTGTGCGTTTTTGTGTGGATGTGTTTTTGTGGACGTTGTGAAGCCAAGCAAAAGTTTGTCAGTGAGTGTACATGTGCACATGTATGACAGACAAAACGTGTCTGTGTAGGAGTGTGGATGTATGTCAGTGTGCTTTGTGTGTGTGTGTGTGTGTGTGTGTGTGTGGGTCTTTGAGTGTGTGTGTGTGTGTTTGCGTGTGCAAGGCAACTGGCATAGGTCTGTGGGCCCTTTCTGAGCTGAGAACACACATGCACAGCGACTCCTGACCCCCCTTTTATAACCTCCTGTCTGGCCGCTAAGGTTGCCTGCTTGCATTAATTACCTCCAGCGTTCCCAGGACACCCTCATTTCCAACCCACCTTTAGGGTACTGCATGCAGACGCAGGCCTGACCAGGGTTCAAACCAATTAACAAACAGCTTTCCTTAAAGGAGCTTTTTTTCAAGTGCCTACCCAAGAGAACATGCTTGGTCAGGTAGCTCTGCCTACTTCAAGATTTGAATTATAAATGAATAATTAATTGACATCACCACCTCAAGACTCTGTTTGCTTTGTACCGAGAACCATTAATAAATAGTGAATTAGCTCTGATCACTAAATGCGTGCCAAGTTGACAAGCTGCGTGCAGCATTCCATAAAAAAGTTTGAGCTAAAGATTTAAAATAACAGCGGCTTTTTTGTTGAGGTTTCACATATTTGAAAAATGGGATTCTGTGCAAATTGCTGCAATGTTTTGGGATAAGTTTATTCAGAACAAATCCTCCCATCAAGTCGATACTTTCATTCTGTGAGCTGCGGGAGTTGTAAGTTTGTGTTCACTGCAAGATTGTACACGCTTGAACATTTTCCCCGTAAACCCTCTGAAGAAGATGCTTACTGTGCACCTCTCTCCACTCAATCCCTAGTAATCTGAACACGATTCACTGTTAAGTACTATAAGAAAGAATGTATAATGAAATATCTTGAAAATAAAATGCATTATAAATGGTGACTGAATATACATCATGCATGCTTCTGGCCGCAAACCAACATAGCAATTCACAAGCTATTGGGTTTTTGCTTTGATACTGTCATGTTGCAATTTCACCATATTATATAATTACTGCAATTACTCTTTAGTTATTTTAATATTTCCTTCACTTTTCAACCTCCAGCTGCCAGCTGGCCTCTCTGTCTCCTTCTCTTTGTATTCCATACTGTCATCTATGATTTTTTTTTCCCTCCACAAAGCTCACTTTTCTTCCTTAGGCCATCTCAGATAAAAAGGAGCAGTTTTCTGTGAATGTCTCACTAAGTATGTCTTTTTTCATGTCCGAGATGCCAGGAGCTTTATTTAACTTGCAAAACGCTGCATGAGCTGATGACACCCCCCATTTGATTTATTTGGAAATAATATCATAGGTATGCAAAATCTTAAGGGGAAAAAAATTGCAGCCAACCTTCTTGTCAAGGATCCAAGAAGCTCAACATTGCTGAGAGGCATAAATGAGTTTTACTAATCCCCACCTGCTTGTCAGGAGATCTACCTGCGCAGCAAATGGAAACTCGCAGGTGAGTCATCCTTTGTGCGTGTGTGTGTGCATGACTGAAAGTTAGAGAGGAAGAGAGAGAGAGAGAGAGAGAGAGAGAGAGAGAGAGAGATAATAGTCTTAGTACTGGCGTTTGCATTAAAAAAATGTATTGTTTGAAAGATGAAAGTAAATAAACTGCTTCCCTTCAACAAAAATAAAGTGAAACATCACATCCCTATACACTGATTTCAGTTCTGTGAACTAACACGCATAGGAATAATGACACACACACCCTAATGGTAGAGAAATGCACACAGACACAAGCACACTCACTGAAATATGCCAACACACACATAATATACTTGTTCAAACTTCATAGACTCATTTGCAATCAGTCTCATCCAGGCTGAAGCCGTGCCCTCTCAACCCAGTACTCTGATTGGGTGGAAGTCATTTTTAGTGACTGGACCTTGTGCAATGGCACATTCCCTCCACGCAATCACAACACATTCATTGGGCCAGACCGGTTCGTAATGCATCAGAAACATCAGATTCGTTCCATAACTGGTCAGTGTTAGTTAGCTGTTTGCCTCTCTGGATGCCTAAGGTTTATTTGTTCTGAATTCCACGTTTCCTTCTGGCTATAATTCCACTGGAAAATAACAAATAAAAAATGTGGACGTTTTTTTATGAATCCAGTGAAATTAAAACCATGATTTCCTGAGCCAAGAGAGGGCCTTAGCAACTGTCCCACTGGCACACAAGTGACATGTTTTTCTAATTACTACACACCCGTAATACGTACTCACATGCTTCACATTATGCGTTTTAGTAAATACAGCTGATTTCTATAAGTCATTTCATCAAATAAATTCTACTCTTTTAACGAACCACATCAGGTCACTGCCTTCACCATAAGGAAGTTAATGGAAGCCATGAAACTGAAAGCTGGTCCATAGTGTTCATAGGGTTTATGGGAACAGAAAAGGGCCAGCGAGAGCAACCTAAACAGAAACTGAAATTCCCCCAACTAAATTACGGCGGATAGCCCTCTGTTTTATTGATTGGTTTTTTTTACAGGCATATTCTGCCCTTGTTTCTTGCACCTTCTGAGTTCTGTATTGATCAAAAAGCAACGCTCCCTCGCCCCCCCCTCCCTTTCCCCTTTTGTTACGTTCTCATTTCAGAACTTTCGTTTTCTTTGTTTCTGGTGACAGACAATGTTATTGACTGGTGGCAGAAGCTCCATCGGTGGTGCGAGGTCCTTTTCCTGTGGGTGAGGTGATGTGGTGAGGAGGAGGAGGAGGAGGAGGAGGAGGAGGATGCAGGAAGTGAAAGGGAGGTGCACCCATCAGCTCTCTAACAGGGGTGACACAGATTAGTGTGTCAGTGTTAAGGTGCGTTCTGGCATGAGATGAATCAAAATCCCAACCTTGCCCGCTCTGGGAAAATTACAAACCCTGAGTTGATGGAGAATTCCCTCTAGGGTTCAGCCATGGAAGGAGAGCCATCAGTGCCAGGTGTATAATTAGCAGGAGGAGGCTGGCTTTGATTGGATCTAGGCCCTCTCCTGGGGGTAGACTGGTGTCGGGGACCAGCAGCAAAGCACAGCCCACCAGGCAAAGCCTGCACGTTCTACCCAGGGCGGAAGTGCTTACGCTCAGGCATGGTGATGCTTCCTTATTTCACTGAGAGGAAGCAGTCACCCAGTAACCACTATGAATGCAGTTTTCAGGCCCTTTGTCAAACTACTGAATGTTCCTTTCAGTCAAATAGTACATTTAGGCTTAAACTGAAACCAGTTTAGGTGATATAGTTCATTAGAAAAAATTATAAAAACTTTGGACTCAACTGAGTCTCCCAGCAGAAATCGTGTATAACTCCTACACCGTATTGTAGGTGCACAGACCTATATAGAGTAGCTGCATCTGGTGATTAAACATAAGTCTCCACCAGATTACTGTTGGTGGAAGAGCACTGTCTTGTGACCCAGCAGAGACTGCACTGTAAACTGAGGGAATAATGACCTCAGGAAGCCAATATTAGGAATCCTGACAGACAGTAAAATGAGCATTGTGGGCTGCTGAACTCCAGTCATTGCCCTATAAACAACTTGAAAGGATATCTAGAACCTGATCGTGGACCGAATACGTTTTGTTTTGATCAACCGAACACATAAAAACACACTCGCAGACACTGAGAAGAGAACGAACAGAAGAGTCCCGGACGAGCCCTTAAAAGGTTCTCAAATCTCGAGCTCGGCTGCTCAGGTAAGGTCCCGGGGATCCTGAACCCGGCCCGGTTAATGACCATGAATAATAGCAGAGGCTCTCTCCTTTGTCTCGTCTTTCGCACAGCCTAATCAGGCCTGACAGTCAGCTTTGCTCTTTTATTAACTCTGCGTCACTTGTAATCAGTGACAGTGAAGTCAGGCGGCAGGGCTCACTTGTGTGAACTCACACCACCGCCTCCCTGGGTGCTGTGCGGCCCACAAACTCAACATAATGAAATAATGGCGCTCGCGCCCTCTATGTGGGTCAGGCCGCTGCAATGCTTTATTGATTTTTTTTTTCCTTTTCGGTGTCTGAGCTCCAGTTGAAAATCGGTGGCGGTGTCTCTCCGCAAGGCCCAGGGTTTGGATCTTTTTTCCAGCGGACAATGGAGGAAGGGCCGACGCGCGAAAGCAGGGGAGGGGCGTGCCGATCTGCGGGGAGGGGCCAGGAATCTGAGTGCCTGCTTTAAAAGAATGTGGGCCGGCCCACACGCACACCCTTTCCCTCCAACACCACTTGGCCAAGAGGAATGGGAGAGATTTTGTTCTGTAGGTAGCTACCTCTTCCTAATGCTGTTCTAACAGCAGTCTAATGTTTAAATCAAATTAAACTGCAGGATATTCATTTAGGAGCTTGGAATTCCCTATTGTCTTTAGTGGCATTGAATCCAACAGTAACCTTACAACCTAAGGATCCTCTAAATATTTCTCAGGTGCACGTGGGGGCAAATAGCGACACTCATAAATATACGTCATCCACCGAGTGCACAATCGCTATAGACGATGTCTGCACAAGTGCGCTGCACTCCTCTTTGGCGCAATTATTTAAAACATACTATGCAGGATTTTTTCCTTGAAAATACAAAATAACCATGCTCAATCATATCTATGATGGACTGGCAGTCTGTCTATGCGCACATTTGCCAAATCCTTGCTCCTCTGCCTTTATTTCTTCTAAAATGTGTTCGGGACGTTTCTGGGTGTAACGCTCTTTTCTGTGTGGGGAGGGGTGAGTGTAGCTACAGTGCCTGTGGAGTCAGGTTTCAGTTTTTGCTGAATCAGGTTTCAGTGAAGCATTTGTAGCTAGGTTGCTACTGCAATGGCGGAGGTGAACAAGCACAGCGAACTGATAAGACAACAGGGCTTGTTCAAAAACCTTGGAATTGCTTTTCCTCAATGGTGACAGCTATCTATAAAATGGAGATAGAAAAATAAAAACAGCATAAAAACAAATAGAATATAAAACTGGGTGGGGTTGAAGATGGAAGAGGAAGCTTTTTTTGATTGTAAACACAGGACCACAGCAAGGCTTAAAATCTTGCATAGTATGCCTTTACATGATGGGGCTCTTATCTAATAGTATGAAATGCCTGTATTATTATAAATGCCTGTTTCACCTCATTTGTTAAATGATCTTTCAAAACGAGGATCAAAAACAATTGGTTTTCTTAAAGCCAGAAAGAAGGACCCACCAGGCCTGCTTCCTGGGCACATTGATTCCATTTGCTCTGCCAGCGTGCCGACTTCTGACCTTGAGTCTGAGCCACTCGCAATGCCGATAATGCCCCAAAATTTCGATTTTAAGCACCCATCAGAGCTTGTCGTTCCTATCCCGGGCGTATCCACCTTGTTGTAGCAAGAGTCTGAAAGCCGAGAGGCGGAGCGATGCAACAGGTGTTGGCTGGATTACGACGTGCGTGCGAGGGCTGGATGCAGTCTGGACACGCAGATGTTTCCCTCGCGCCGGACCACGGAAAGAAGGCTTTCTGCGGTTTCGTTGCGGCTCCCGTTTTCGTTATCGTGCGCGCTGTGGGCGGCCGCGCAATTACAGTCGTTCACGACGGAAAGCAATTACATTAAACTCGGCTACCTGTAAGGTGGGCAACCGTAAATTAATTTGGAAGTTCCGTCTTTCTCTTTTCATTTGGAAGTAATCAGAGCTGTCTGCTGTTACGTAACACAACCGGGAGGCAGAATTCAGATGCAAGAAACTGACCTTATGAAGAAAAAGACAGAATTTAAAGTTCAGAGCAATTTCATCATGCCAGGAGATAAAAGACGATATGTGACAAATGACGCTGAATATCCACATTGTCTACTCTCCAGCCCTGAATGCTCGCAGGTATTTAATTACAGAAAGGAACTAGCTTAATTATTGCTATTGTAATATAAGATATGAAGTACATGGCCAGAATTATTCATAAACCTGCAATTTCTTTTTTAAATGGGCAGTTTCTGGACCATCATTTTCAACAGAATGCTCCTTTTAATGTGTACCTTGCGTGTTATCCACACCGGTCTTGGTCTGAAGTATGAGGATTTTAATTTGTCCTTTAAAAGCCCTCTCGTTTTTCATAACGGCCATTTCAGTAAGAGCAGATAATGTCACGTTAATCAGGCGTGGAGCAATCCTGAGGGCGTTCCGCGTTGAGAGATGGGGGGAGCACTAGCATTGTGTTTGCAGCATCTTTTTCGCCCGTCGACTTGCCAATATTGTAACTTAGCTGGGTTAGTGTCAACTTTATCCTCCTTCTCAGCTGGGCCTAATTCTTTAATCACTGATATTAATGAAAGTGAGAAGCAGGCGGTGCACTGACATGTAAGCCGCTTTGCAGAAACCCAGCACACCCCCTGCCCCACCCATCCCACCCACCTCACACACACACACACGCACACACAAACACACACACAAGCACAGCCATTGTACGGGCTCCAGTAACCCCTCCACCCCCTCCCTGCTCTATGTTTATTGTGTCAACTTTCAGCAGGCTGGGCAGAGGCAGGGTGTAAGACAGTAAGGGGGTGGGGCGGGGGGAGGGGGTTAGGAGTGTTGGAGGGGGATGTGGGGAGAGGTGGAGATGGTGGGTGTGGTGCTGCCGTGTCAGGCCAGGATGATAGCACGCCAGGCCTCTGTAGACCTTAAAAGCTGTTTCTGGCCCAAAACGGACTTCCCTGCACGACTGAACAGACGGCTGACTAATCAAGCCCTACAGAAAGCCAGCATAATGTTGCCGTGCACCTGTCCCTCAATGCTATTGTCTGGTATACACAGCACTCATTACAATATTATGTATCAAGTGCTCATCTGAAAATTCTTCGGGCAATTGTTCCCATCAAAGTAAGATTTTATTTTTTTCATTCTTTGTATTTTAATTACCGACACCTTGGCTTTTCCTTGCAGAGGCCTTACGTGCTCTCATTCCGACTTGATTTATGACTTTTAGGGCCACCTGGTCTCCTACCACAGGTGCAGCCTGCATGTTAAGCAACTCTTTCTTTCTGCTCATCTTTTGATGACATACTCGGTCTGTTTTTTGATGGTACCTGTGAGCTAAATTAATAAAACTTTGGCAAGCACGTGCTGTCATCAGAAAGACTATAAGGTGTGTCTGTGAAGTTGAAACACGAGCAACAACTAATTTAATTATTGCTTTTTCTGAAATCCTATTTAAGGCTGCATTTGCCACTCACTATCTTGTCTTCAGGTGTTGACAATTTACTGATACCGATAAAACTGGTTGTAAAAAGTTCACATTTACCAAGAACTGAAGTACATGTTTTGTTTAGAAAAATGCATCTATTGGAATGGTGGAAATGTATTTTAAACACTGAACATTTGGAAAATGGCTTCTTCCCCGATTGTGTAGGTAAAAACAGTGAGAGGCGAGTAGTAGAATTCAAAGTATACTTTCCACTACAGAGGGGTGTAGCATTCAGTGAAAAATTAAGAGCGAACCACCCCCCCCCCCCCACCAAAAAAAAAACAGACAGGCAGGTAGACACACTCCCTACTTGGTGTGCACATACTCACACACACACAAGTACTATTTGTGCTCTTAGGTTAAACACGCTTGGGCTTTTCCTGTGCTTTCCTCACAGTACTAAGATCATTTCCCCCATCACTAGATATTTATAGAGGTGTCTCCCTCTGCCCAGTTTCCCTCCCCTGGACGTCATAATGCCCCCACGTGTGCCGACTGGGACGGCCGTAAAAACCGTCGGCGGGGACGCGAACCGGACGGCCTCCCGGCGTGCCTACCGCCGTCGGCCGCACGAGGAGAATTCCCTCCTCTGGCAGCGCTCTGCAAGCCACGTGGCACGGAGCCCCCTTTCACTCGGACCCGAAAAGGTTCCAAGAACAGCAAAACACACTATTTAATTACTACTGCTGCAGCGCGCTCCCAGCCGATTCAGCGACCCCCGTAAGAGCCCACCGCGATTTTAAGCATGGCATCGCCGGAAAGATTGAGGAACGTACATCTCGCAAACCGCCGGGTCACCTCATTGCTCTTGTGTATGCATAAACAGAGGGCCGTGATCGTGGAGGTCATGCTTGAGCTGCAATCTGAACAAACAAAAAAAACACTTAAGAATAGACTAATCTGGTTTACACTGACAGCACCTTGAATTTATGGTGTCAATATTTTTTTCTCTTCCTGGTTATGTACTTTTTTCTCTCTTGTTAAGCAAATGTCAGACCATTGCTCATCACACAATTCATGTTATGGTACACAGAGTCTTCATCTACCTGGACCAGCAGAGATCATTCATTCAAACCCCGGCAATGGTGAAGTGAATGCAAGGCAGTTAAACTTGAATTCATCTCACATTTAATGATAAACTTGTAGAAATACAAAGCACTTTGTAAGTTAAAGTAAAACCTTTCTAACTTTATTTATATCTGTTTTTGGTAGCGTTGTGGAATGAAGCATGCAAAGAAACTCAGCCCTAATATACAGTTGCATTTATACATTGTTGTGCAACCTATTAGTGAATGGAAAAACTGATTCATTCTTCCTTGATCTGTTTAAAGAGAGTGAGCTCAATCATACAAAAGCAATGAAGTAACCAAACAACCTTTGTAGGAAAAACAGACTCTGCAGTCTCTCTCCACGCTATGAATAGCTTCATGAATTGATATAGTAACATTGTTCTTTTTTAAGGGTGCAATTCAATGTGTTTATAACAGTGAATCCTTTAAGTTTTTAAGTAAATACCTATGTTTAAATACAGCATTTTACTCACAATTAGCATTCTTTCAGCTATCCTTGAAAACATATCTTTTTGTTTATATTGTATAATGAAAATGCTGATGGATTGATCATGGATTCAAAAATAGCAACAAATGTGATAAAAGAAACAATTTTTTTTGCAGAAAACAAATTAATGTAATAAAAAAAATCTAAAATAAACTATAGACTCGCCCTCATGATTAAGCTACTGCAATCAGCAGTAAGATGTGATTACTGTGCCCTGTGAGCTGAGCTGAGGCTGACATCATTTACAGGTATTTGCTCGGCCATGTTGATTGTTTCCAATGGAGAAACCTCCCTGAAAGATTTGTGAAAGATGTAGATGAGCACAAAAATGTTTAAAAGATTTCAGCATTCATCTAATCAAAAGAATTCTATTTGTATCACGCTATACAGAAAAAGAGCAAAAACCAGGCCACAACAGTCCAATTAGCAAGCACATATGTCTAGAGATGCATCTATAAAGCTCTGTTTATATGTTTGGCTGCTAAAATTAAGATCCAATATGGTAAAATATCCAATGATACAATAAATTATTATTTTTTTAAGTTCAAATGACTATGATTAGGCCATTAAGCAGACAGGCTTATTCTGTGATAGAAGGTTAAATGAAAATTATTTATCAGAGAAAACCATCTTTTTTGCAGTCAAGTGAAGCCTACACAGAAAGGATCCCAAGACTGCAATGATCACAGTAAAAATCAAGTTACTGTAAGACAGCTGAACTGGGTCATAGGAACAAAACATCTGCTTTAGCAAATTATTCTTGAGTTTACATGATTTGTCTTTTCACTGTGCAACATCTGCATAAATCTTCCTGATGATATTCATCAGATTGTACAGCAATTAGTCTTGTAGACATTTGGTGCCACCTTGACCCATTAACCTCCAAGTGTCAATCACATCTCAGAGAATTCCCAGTTTAGATTTTCCATTATAATTATATCCCAACCCCTTTGCAGTGAAGTGAACTACATATTTACATAAAGCAACCATCATTGTCTTTTATGAACGATGTACACAGACTTTATGTCATCAGCATATTAAGAAAACAAAAAGATTTCTAGCGTATTATATGGTAAATTTAGTAAGTCAAATCATCTAGCTATAGCAAACCTGGCTTCACTGAACACATAAAAGCCATGAACCTGCCTGTAATGTCAACAAAAAAAAAATCAAAAATAAATGCAGTCCATTTAATGTGACTGAATTCAATAAAACAATTAATTTTGTGACAATAAGCACAGGCCCTCTGACACGAGCCTCAGCAGTCTGAGACTGTGAGACACCATGGCTGTATCATCTTTGTGCTGTTGATGATGTAATTGTCAAGGACAGCGTGTTCTTTACAGATCTGCTACCCTGGCAGAGCCTGACTTACCACTTCAGAGCTGCATGTACCCACAAACTGTATCAATTGATCATTGCGCAAGCATACTCATTTGAAACTTACTGAACATATCCTCTATTTGTACCAGCAATACTCAGCTGAAATTCTGCAACCAAAAGTTTGGGTTTGTTTTACGAATGAGAAAGTAAAGTGATACTTTAATTTTTTAATTAGTGAGTAAACTTAAATGGTATGTCTACAGAAAAAATGAAGCAAACGTGTTATCCCCGTGAGAATCAAAAGCAAGTCTCCGATTAATGAGAAACAGAAATAAATAAATGAGTAAACAAATAAATTAAACGAAGTGGGCAGTATAATCTGGTTGAATCCACCGCACTCAGTCAGGCAGTCTAAGCTGAAGCTAGGGGCACTTGACCTAACCAGGAAGGAACATGCGTCCAGGGCTGACATCACCATGTCTCCAAATTAATACAATAGAAAGATCTGTATTTTAAGCAGAAAGTTTTATTCTTACAGTTGTCCAATTGTTCTTTTCCTAAAGCGTTTTGGAGTTACTTGCAGCCGGCTAATCAAAGGGAGAGATTCACCGCCTGTCAAGAGACACATAATAAATCCTCGTCAAGGAACGCTGCTGTCGCATGCAAGATGGTCCTCGTTGGTGAACAAGATGTTGTCTAAATGGTCCCAGTGGTCCCAATTTTCCAAAGATCACGCCCTAATGATGACCCAAGGCCCATTTTTAATAATTATTTGTGATGCCCTTTCAACAATCATTCCACTTCTTTGCACAATTTTATTCAGAGCCCAAGATGGATTCCTGCAGAACATTCCTGCCTCGTAGACATAATCTTTTGGGGCCACATTATTTCTATTTTATCACATACAGCAGGCATGATGCTTTCAAAGAAAGCAGAAAATTCTCTAACAGTCTTATTTCTTTCTAATCTATGCATATTAAATATATCATGCTCGGCAGACTCCGTTCCACCTTTTTTTTCCCCCTTCCTCATTCGAGCGCGGAAAAGCTTTTTCCCAAAAGCTACGTTGTGGCTTCTCAAAACCACATGAAACAGTCCTCATCTCCGCTAACACCCACCACCCCTCTCTCTGCATGCCTGCACAAGCGAGCACACACACACACACACACAAGCTCCTCAATGCACATGATAAGGTTCAACTGTATGGGTAAAAAAGCAGGGAAAAAGGGGGAAAACCAAGGTGGGATAGGAAGTGTGAACTTCCTCTAGTTAGCTTGCTTTGACGATCAAACGCACAAAATAATACACAAGCCATACTACAATATGGTCATGTGTGTGTGTGTGTGTGTTTGCTCACTTGTATGTTCGAAAGAAGAAAAATATCAAGTAATAGAAAAAATAAGGGATTTTAGAGAGCAAGGGGGCTCTATTCTTAGTGTGACATATCCTAATGTTGAGATTGTATGGAAAATTTGATGATTGGTTGTCTTGGGTAGATGGGATCTTTTCATCATGTTTAAAGTGCATAATTTTAAATAATAAAGAGTAACATAATTCTCGGTAAGCACCTATCCATGACACTCATTTTTGACGTGATCTTTCAAATCTCATGCATTTCACTAATACCAGCATTAGATGTGCAGACAGACATCTCTTTATGACCCGCAACTGTGCTCGTCCTGAGCTGCGAAATAGCCTACCCTCTACAGCTATCATTTTTCTGAGACGAATGCTGACAAGAAATCAGAGCGTCTCGGCATTCCCTGAAGCTGTCCTAATGGATACACTGTACAGGGAGCTCCTTCGTCCTCCAAGGGTCATTATATTTTTCTTCTATTGGAAAGACAATGGAATACATGTACTTCAGACTTTTTTTTTATATGAGTCCTTTGTCAAGTATTGCTATTCTTGTTTTTGGCTTTATAGTCAACATATCAATATTACATTTACATCTAAGTGATAGAAGCATAAATAATCACTTATCCTGTAGCTTAGCAGTATTTCTTCGTCATCTGTTTAGATATGTACAGCTTTTCCAAAGACGTTCCTTTTGCGATTTGGATACACAATATGCATAATAAAACATTTATTTATATATCTTTGATTAGCTACTACACTTTCCATAATTTTTGTCATTTTACATAAATGCATTTTGTGCCATGTTGTTGCACTTTATCCATGCATTCATACAGTAGTATTCACAATATTTCAAAATATTATTTTAAATACCTAATTACTGGGAGTACATTCATACATTTATTACAAATATCATATACTTTTGCTGTCTTTTAAGAAAGTGTACTTAATACTTGCACATTGTAGTCTCGATCCACTTGCTGCATTTGAGCAGTAAACTCATGTCTGACCTCGTACATGGTCTACAGAAAAAGCAGTGCACAGGTAATTGATCGTTCTCCTCTAAGCATGCTGGGATACAGAGGTTTAGGAAAACAAAACAGACAAGGTAAATTAATAGCTGTATGTCTCTAAACTGTCACCTCGTATGCAGTGGGGAAACAATTTCTATGCACATTATCAAAAACTTGTTTAATCAACTAACATTGATATTACTTCAAGCAATTAGGAGCATGCTGATAATGATATGAGTTTTCAGCTGTAAATAATTATGTTGCCTGGAGGCGATGCTTTAATTCTTGACTCACTATATCTATAAACAATAATCAAACTGCTGAGCGCAAGTTGGGCCTTTGTTGTGGCACTTTAGGAAGCGGTTGGTGGACCCTGTAGAGATGCCCGTGGCGGTCACAACCTTCGGCGATCACAACCTTTGGCTGCTCTGGCCCGTTAGCCCGCAGGCTAACGTAAAACAGTATCGATTAAAACTGGAAGCTCATGCAGTCAGTTGGCTCCCAGCTCCTTCCAAGCAGCAGAGTCGCCACAGTCTGTGGCTCTCTGTGGCCGTGGAGAGCGGGTGGAGCCGCCTCCACTGCAGCTCAATAAATGGGGACATTAGGAGGAAACATTGTAATTGCAGCAGCCCACATCTTGTTAATGAGTAACATACAGTCAGGCTTCATGCAGCTCCAGCTAAATTGTTTATACAATGTACCCTCGTGTTGCTATTTAACATCACCCACAATAAAGCAGCACAGTTTGCACAAATTAAGGGAAAAAACCGGGGTGTGGGTTTGCCTGATTATAAAAAATAAATTGAGAGTGCATAAATGTGCGAATGCGGATGTGTATCGTAACCTCAGCCTGTGTCTACCTGTGTCTTGCATATACAATTTTATATATACAGTAGGTTTTACTGCATCATAAATCCACGGACACCATATACTCTATTGTATACAATTGCTAACTTAGCAAAACAAAACTAGATTTTACCACCTACCGTTTACCTGATATGCTACACTTTACTGTTCTGTCCAATTGCTTCTAAGCAACATAATTTTCTCCATGCACTGAACTAGGGAAGATTAGGCCTATTCTTTCAAATAGCTCCAAAAAGATCCAAAAAGTGGACCAACAGATGTTGTGATTTGTATTTTTAGACAGGCCTACATGACACATGCAAACCCGCCCCCCCCCCCAAAAAAGAAAGAAAAATAAACTAACAACACAAAAACGGAACAAAACTAAACAAATAACGAAAAAGCATTATACATGCAATATACATGTTTTTCTGAAAAAAAATACATGCTTTTCTGAAGGAATATAATTTAAATCTCTTATTCAGCACAGGCAACTGCTAACCAGAGTGCTGGAATGTAGAAAAAAAAGCCTGACAGCTTAGTTCATTCACTGTCTACAATAAGGCGTCTCTGTGTCAATGTCAAAGGACTAAGATGAAGAACATAATTAAGAAAACATATGAAAGCTGGAGCTGGGTTTGAGATTAATTAGCTCCATGTCAATATTCTCATCAATACCCGATTAACAAATGACACATTGCCCAATGAAGTGTATTGATTCCCAGGCATGGTGCAGTGGTAATAAGTTGGAGCTGCTTCACTAAATGGGAAAGCTGACAAAAAAGTCATTTAGTAATGCAGTGTGCTAAGACTTTCCAGCACAACCTAGCAAATCAAAGCCCCAAAATCTCCTGTAATTAGTCTTATCGCAGAGCAAATCTGCCTCTCCCTCACAGGCATCCATGATTCTTGACAATGTAGATTTCGGTATATTAGTTTTAGTATGCTAAATATGTAATGTGATCATATTTCAAACGTACTGTTGTGATTGGAAGGCGGTGAAGGGACATCAATATCATCTGGTTGTAAAATGACAAGACAGGCCTCTGTACTGGCACTTATTTCTTATCAGCATGCTTACATTCCACCTTCATTTTCTTGCCTCAAGTTAACACCTTCAGGAAATGGCCGCAGAGAGACTCGGCAAACAATGAAACTCCTCTCTCATGAGGAGGATGAGACGATGAAGATACTGAGCTGGGTGATGCTTTAGCTATTTTGAGCAATTTATTTATGAACTATTTATGGCCTTTCAAAAGCCAACAACAGGATTGACAGGCTAGTCAAGCAGTGGACCATGTGGTTCTTGAGTTTATTTGTACCAGGATATAGACACGTTCCAAACTTCCGTGTTTTCAGGATTTAAACCCATAGGATGCACCACATAAAGCATGCACCAGGAAAAGATTTTTTAAATTCTTGACACAGTTTTACAAGAGTTGGTGCAAAAGCTGCCCATACTATTAGCTAGCCCTTTATAGTCATGAGCACTTAGATGAGGGATGTACAATTCTAGTCCTGGAGTCGAATTCCTTGCAGGTTAATTAGGTAAGATAACATCATTAACCACTCTCAAGCCTACATAGAGAATTAATTGGATAAGCTTGGGCCCGGATTGTAGATTTAGGTCTATATTTAATCATTTAAACAATCAGGAACAACTGAAGCAGAGGCATGGAGAGTCCAGATCATTGAATGTCTTATTTAGATCATATATAGAATGTGCTTAATTAGCACAGGGATACTGTTAACACTCTGTAGCTGTGTAATAAGCTAATAATGTTATTACTGTTAATGTTAATCTATTAATGTTTTACACACACATTCACACACACACACACACACATACTGTACATATGGGTAGACAGATTCACAGATAGATATACAAACACAAACATAGGAAAAATAAATTTCATTCTGGACAATGACATATTGACATGCATTCATAATTCACTGTAGACATGTATCCACTTGGCATTGCGTAAAACTATTTAATCATGAATGTAGTACGTTTTTTTTGTTCAAGCTGAGGATTTACTGTCAGCTTGAACCCCTGTTTACATGAATTAAACCAACCAGTGCAAATCAATTTTTCACTCCAGGTATATCTGCCAAGCATTGCATTCAAATGAACAAACACACTATCAGTTAAAATAACACCATGTGTTTTCTATCCACAGATTACCTTTAAACATGAGGGTTATTGATCTAAAACCTGTCAAACAAACAACACATTTTTTTTAACAAATTATTTTTCCTCACTTGAAAAGGCCACAAATACCATTATTTCTTACAATAATCAATGGCAGTGTTAGGTATAGATTACATTTAAGGCCGGCCTGACAAATGTCCTGTATCTATTGTGATGTCAAAGTCAGTCATTTGTTTTATTTTATTATTATTTTTTGCCTATATTTCAAACTTGCTTTCTTTGTGTGAAGTATCTTTATGAGAACTGTTGTAAATAATGTATGAGAAACCTTTATAAAAACTGTCAAACTGCATTATAAATGAAGTAAAAGTTGTATGATGGCTTGTACTGGCAAATTCATTATTCTAATTGATGTGGCACGGTAACAAAGGCCTCCTTTCCCAGTAATTTACCACCTGTAAACAGTCGCAAGAACACGTTTAGAACCTGTAGCCACTTTCTAAGACCAGCATAAATAATAAAAGAACACTTAACAGGACAAGCCATACATTGTGCCATCTGGTTGCCAGCCATAGCAGGTTGCCAGAGTTGAAACCTTATATGAACTTTTAATCAATTACAGAGTATTCAACATTTGACACCATGGTAATTCCACTCAAAACTAACAGAACGTACTTGCAGACCAATATAAAATGATACACGACAAATACGTCACCAATAATATATAGGCATGCAATGATTTAATTAATTTAATATTTTAATTTTATAAAGCATATATACTGCAGTCTAACCAGTTTACAGAATGCATAGCCTAATGATGGGGAACAAAACAAAAACAAAAAAACTTAACTGTGCAATTTACCTGAAAAAATGCTTCTTGAATCGATCTCCTCATAATACTGATTACGTTCAGATAGGCTAGAAGACAAGCATGAGACAATATTCAAATCTGTGCAGTCATATATTTTATGTTTACGATGTAACAGAGCAACAAGTAAGAACCAGTCCAACCAGAGCTATAGGCCCATATCGCATATTCACATTGGAATATGCAAAAATTCAAAGGCTTTTACAAGGCTGGGAGCGGATAACACCAGTGAATATACAATTTATTTGAATGTATCGAAAAGGCATTGCTTAATTTAAAGAGGACGCGGGATATTTTTTCGGCACACTTCCTTTTCATTAACATTACTTAAACGGAAGGCATAGTCTGAGGCTGTAATGTTATGCAATGTTCAGAATCTGTCGCATTTAATTCATTTATGAAACCGCGGTCGAAATTCAGATGGTATTCCAACAAACCCAGGAGCATGAAAGTCATTCATATACCTTCATAAATGTAAACTTTCGAGGATGGCCACTCACTCACATCTCTTACTACTTTCTAATGACCGGAGAGGTGCGTCACCGTCACCTTGGCGACTCCTTGCACTTTGGAGATCCGGTTGCAGTTCAGGGGAAGGGGAGAAAGAGAAGCCTTTTCAGGTAACTTTAATTAATGTGTGTTATCATTTATAAATGCACGAAACAAATTCTGAATACATCCACTGTGTCCTTCTATGCACGTATGTTAGTGCTTCATGATAAGTGTTCGCAGGCCTAACGCAATTATTTAAAAAATTCGACTCTATGGCTGTAAGGCAATGGTGGCGGGTGTGTTGCATTTCTTTGTATGGATGATCCCTAATCAAGCCATTGCACGTTCGGATATTTATTGCTCGAAATGACATTATCTACCAGATGTTTGGCGGTTGTTTATTATTCTGCTTTGAAAATGTAAAACAGAACGTGTGCGCTGAAATAGGCCTACGTGTTATTTTCTTCCTGTACATACATCTTCTTTGAAATTGTTGCGTAAACAGTTGTTTCATGTAGGTCTACAAAAACAATTTAATGATCGGTAATATTCTTGTGGTGTTCACTTTTCACTCTGGCAGTTTGTGGACGCTGGTCCTTCTGTCTCTTAATGTGCTTATTCCATCCTCTAGTCTTTCGGTAAGTCGTAAAGGTGGTCTTATAAATGTGACGAAAGCAAGTCGAGCCAGCCCTAGGTTCAGCTGATCAATAAAAAAATAAAAAAAGAAGCAGTGACAATAATAAGCAGTGCTTTCCAGGATAGTTGGAAGGCTTCTCACCCACCCACCCCCCAAAAATGCTCAGGTTCGACCTGTACTATGTAGCTGATGAAATTACATCCTTTATTATTGGTGCGGGATAACAAAGAATGTCAACCAAATATTTCTGGTTATACAATAAAGTAAAATGGGCTAAGGAACACGGAGGAATTTCATATTTGGAATTGACTGAGCTTTGCTGAGTAGATGACAGAAAAGATAATGCTGCCCTGGGCAGAGGGTGGATAGGGGGTCAAATGAGTTGCTTGTATCATTAATTCCTATGCTCTGTAAAATGTGCTGTGAATGTTTTACAGAATGGAAATTTTAACACACTCACTTTTTTTTGTATGAATTCAATTAATGTTTATTAACAGCATTATGGCTTTAAGAGGAAATGGCAATTATTAGGAAGTATGTTTCTGGAAAGAGTTTGCTCAACTAGATATATAGCGAATTTCATCTCTATACAATACAGGCATTGTGTAATGATGATTATGTGGCAGACATAACATTAAGAAAGTATCAAGATCATGCACGATCCATGGCCCATAGATGTTTGGGCTGCTACCGTGACCCAAATAGTATATCACACACAAAATGGTGTAGGGTGTTGTGTGAATATATTTACATAGTCTCTGTAGAGCCAGCTTCTCTGAGTCACTCATTTCTGCGGTTAAGAAACTGCTGGGAATCAAATTATTTTGAGAACAGCAGTTGGCAGACAGAGCCTAACAGCTTTTACAACCAATTGTCTGGGCAGCTCACAGAATTCCACTTTATAACCCTTATAAAACATTTGTACACCCAGCTCTATTAGTAACTAAGAAAACAAATCACTAAATGAAAACGTAAATTTAAAACTATTGTTTATTCAATTGAATGTAGGTGAAGGAAGCATTGCAAAGTTAGCTCTGTATCCAAGATTGACTCTCCCTCCTAATGCTAAAAGAGAGAAAAACAGGAAGTTGCAAACACACACACACGCACACACACCCACATATATATATATACATTTATTGAACTTTATGTTCTTACATTATCAAGTCATATTTATTTGTTACTCATGGGTTAATTACGGTAGTCAACAATTCCAAATTAAGCAGAGTATAATTTGAAACCATAATTAAAAAGCTGGTATGTTGAAACATTTTTCCTTCCATATACGGAGTAAAAATTCAATGGTTTAGTGTGTTTGCTGAGCACACCCAGTGGAGCAGTGTTTAATATGAAAAAGTATAGCGTTTCACAGTAATTCACATGGTAGGGGATAATCTTTCACATTTTGCCTGGGGTTTGTTTTGCTATATCAGCAGAAACTTGTGAAAACTGTGTGAATTACCATTGGAAAAAAAAAATGTTTAAAAAGACTAAATAGTACTGTCTCAAATGTAAATGAATATACAATATTTGAATAATGGGGAACAATAATACAGTCCTCCTGATAATAGTTCAAGTATATTTATGCTGACATACATCAAGATATATACCAAAGATTGATCCTGGAATCATACAAGCCACAACAACCTATGCAACTGTACAAAAATGGAACAGACTACATTGATCTTTGTTTTGTGCATGAGTTTTAACTGCTACAAAGAGTTCTGGCTGAGGAACAAATCTTTACAACCTTTCACATTGTCCAGATAATTTTGAAAAAAGGAAATTATTCTTCATCACTCTGCTGATTGTAAGACCCACTATAACAGTATCTTGAAAATGTTTTTCTTATTTAAAATGCATTGCATGGAGCTCTGTCTCTCTCTCTCATTATATAGTGATCACAGTAATATATGAGACAAAGACATACTTTGAAAAATAATCTGGTTCTCTGTACTCCACAACTTCAGATTTGTAATGAAACTATTCATATGTGGTTAAAGTGCGGATTCTCAGCTATAAAGGGTATTTTTATACATTTTGGTTTCACCATGTGGAAATTACAATCCCCTCATTAGAGGGCACCATGATATTTGGGACAAATGACTTCACAGTTGTTTCTGATTAGTCAGGTGTGTTCTTGCTTCTTTTGTGCATCTATAAGATAGCTTTCAGTATCTAGTCTTGATTCTATACTTTTGACTGCCTTTGGAGTCTATTATAGTTACTTGTCAACATGAGGGCCAGAGTTCAGCCAATGAGTCAAGGAAGCCATTACGAAGCTGAGAAATACGAAAAAAATAGTCAGAGACCTAGGCCACACCATAGGCATACCATCAACTGTTTGGAACATCATTAAGAAGAAAGAAACCCTGGTTAGCTCAGTAATTGCAAACAGAAGAACTCTACAGTTCATGACCAAAGAATTCTCACCATAAAGACCATAACGCCTGTCCAGCAGATCAGAAACACTCTTTAGGAGGCAGGAATGGATGTGTCAGTGACTACTGTCCACAGAAAATGTCACAAACATAACTACAGAGGATACACTGCAAGATGCAAACCACTACTAAGTCACAAAACAGGGATGGCCAGGATACAGTTAGCTAAGTCCTTAAAAGAGCCTGCAGAGTTCTGAAAAAAGGTCTTGTGGATAGATGAGACCAAGATTCACTTGTATCACAGTGATTGAAAGAGCAAAGTGTGGAGGCCAAAAAGAACTGCCCGAGATCCAAAGCCTGCCCTCATCTGTGAAATATAGTGGTGGGGGTGTTATGGTTTAGGCATGTATGGTTGATGGCAGCAATAGAATGAATTCTGAAGTATACAGAAGTGTCATATCTGCTCAAGTTCAAGAAAATGCCTCCAAGCTCATTGGCAGTGCTTCATCCTACAGCAAGACAATGGGCCGCATTCATGAAACACATGTATGGTCAAATTAGATCATTAACTGTGCGTATGAACGTCACCAAAATATTTTGGCATTCATCATTTTTTCTCTTATCTGAATTTTTTCTTTGGTAAGATCAAAATCTACTTGTGTTTGGAAACACGTAAAGGCATAAGCAGAAGCCGCTTCTATTTGTAATGCTTTATTATTTGTACAAAGTCATTTTAAGTAGTTACAGACCTTTTAACTACATTAACTAACCTATCTGAATAGCCTAGAATTTGGTTTCACTAGCTTTTCATTTTAATTTCAGTTTAACGTTTATTTATTTAGAAAAGGTTTGGTAGTTCTAGTTTGGTTTCATTTTTTCAAAAACCGTTGTTTTTATTTTTATTTCAGTTTATATTTAAATTTTTTTCCACAGCAATTAATTGCTGATGTTTAGACATAACCCTGCAGGTGGCATATATTTTATGGGATTTCTAGGGTATTTCTGTATGCCAATTAACATGAACCAGCACACACATTGAGTTCATGAACAATTGGCATTCATGCTCTGATATACCTAGCATACCTTCAAAATCGAAGGTGCATGTTTCATGTATCCCATGTTGGTTTTTCATAGGAACTTTTATTAAGAACAAAGAACAAAAGCTAGCAGAATTTACAAAATGTTTTGTGACTGTGACTATCCCCCAAAACAAGCAGGAGGTGTTTGCAGTACATGTCTGGCAGAGCATCACCAGAGAAAATACTCAGCATCTAGTGATGTCTATAGGTCACAAGAATATACAACACAATTCCAAACATGACTACTTTCATTTACATAACATTAATATGGGGGGCGGGGGGGATGTGGGCCTGGCGATTAATAAAAAGTTCTGTAATTTCTATTTGGTGAACCCAAAGTTCATAAACATGAAAAAAAAGCTGAGAATGTACACTTAAATCACAAATGTTTGATCACAAATCTAAAACTGAGGAGTACAGAGTGAAATCACATGATAAGTGCATGTAAGACAGAACTAAAGTGATTTTTCCCTTTTTTTGTCAGGCCCAGTGTACATAAGGAAATGGTCCTTCACTTCTTTTTCTGAGGAAATGGACACATTTGGCTCTGTAAGTACAATATAACTCAGGATGCAGGATTGTGTTTTCACCCCAATGAATTCTGTCGATGGACTGTGGCAGAGCGTTGACATTTAACTCTCTTTCATTTAGCCCCCAAGATCTCTGTGGGTGATTTGGGGAGGGTATTAAGCAATGCCACAGTGAGGGAAGTTCTCAACGAGTAAAACAAAAGTCTCTTCAGAGGCCGAAAGAGTTCCCATGGTCTCCAGAGGGACCTTGATCCTGCTCTGCTCCATTTTTGTGTCACTTATTAGATTTACAAACACAAAAAACACATATTTATGCGTTTCGTGGTGCCTCTGGGTTGGAGACAGGAAAGGAATTGTGAGATTTTACCCCTGCCTTGAGCCAGTATTCTGGAAATATGCCACCTAACTGTGTTTGCTAAATGGTGGTCTTCAATTTAACTCTGGCTAAACTTGGCTCAGCTTAGGGACTTCCATAAGTAGTGTTATGGAAGTCCCTAAGCTGAACTTCCATTGGAACTGGATGTTATGGTCAAATGAGTCCAGAATGAAGCTTTTTGGCCGCCTCCACCAGACGTAGGCTGGGTGTCAAAAGAAGGATGCCTATGTTGGAAAGGACGTCAGACCTACAGTGAAATGTGGCAGACCTTTGCATCTACTTGTCCAGAGGTTCTTGTTAAGGTCAGTGGAATCATACACTCCAGTCAGTACAATGATCCCAAACATGCCTAAAAATCAACCAAGAACTATTTAACTGACCACAGAATTAAGGCATTGCAATATCAATTTCAGTACCCAGACCTAGACCTGATTGAAATTGAAGAGAGATTGAATTGAAGAGAGTCGTCTACAGACTGAAGGATCTTGTAAGTTTCTACATGGAAGAATGGTCTAAGATGTTCACCATTCTCATAAAACACTACAGAAGATGACCCAGTACAGTAGTGTTTTGCAGAGGTGCACAAAGTACTGAAAGCAGGGGAGCCAAACATATTAGGAAGTTTTTGTTATAAAATGACTGGTATAAAATATAATATTCTATAATTTTTTTTGCCATATTTCAGATTTTTAGTAAAAGTGCTAATAACCTTTGGGAATGTATAGGCCTAATTCATATATATTTGATAACAGGAGGTCTTTTCCAACCTTTCGGGCTGTATTTGTACTGACAAATGTAATCTAAGGGAGTGCCCGGGCAAACTGTTCAAAGCTATATTTCAAGTTTTCCCTTCTGCTGCCCAATCAGTTAGCTTTGCTTCAAAGGAACACCCATGCATAAATAATTAAGCCCAGTGTCTTAAAGGGGCCAGCATATATTAATTAGGATAGAATGTTAATTATGTTGCTCTGCTCTTTATCAGCTGAAGCGATAGATAATTAAGCATATGACCATTTGGCAGATTTCCCAGTTGCTATTTACTTGTATAAGAGAAAATATGAAATACAGAGCTATTTGTGAACAATTTGCTACTGCAGATACATTCATTTTGGTACAATAAGGCAAATTAAGAACTACAGTTTCTTTGTTTTAGCAATGTTAATTTATCTGTTAACAAATGATTTAAGAGATGACCCCTCAGCTTTGCTGTTTGATATTTCCAGTCTAGACATGGTGCATAATCTGGTTAGATCACATGTGTTCTATTAGCCTATGCGAAGCTACACCATTCTGTCAAATCAAGTAGGGAATCACTGGTGTAGATTTCTCTCCTGACAGCGATAAAGCAATATCTCAGTCAGTCTCAGCCGTGACCGATACTAACATACAGGATTGATTGGACAGTAATTGTATTTTTGATCTATGCACTCTGCTTTTTCATGTGACTGGCGTATCACCTTCTTTTGCTTCCAAGCGACATTAGAATGAAAAGTATAAGAAAACTGAGGCCAGTTGCTAACCTAATGATTTTGGAAAACAGTTTAAGATAAAGAACACCTTATTTAATGTAACAATGCCAGTGTGTAGGGGTACAGTATGTGTACGCCTTAAACTGAGGAAGGCTATGTCATTCCCAGGCCACTCTTGTTCTTTTGCTCCCAGCCTGCACTGAGACTGCTGTCTGGAAGTGGTAGTTTTAAGCGGGGGTCCTGACGATAAGGACGCACGCTGTCTGTGCTCTCGTTGTAAGCGGATAGGGATGGGGAGACAGCTCAGAGCGGAGCTTGTTTACAGCAGAATAGAAGAAAACAGCCAGACATAAATTAGGGCTGACGGTTTCATGAAGCACAATTGGTTGATCACAGATTCAATGTGACTGCCCTGAACTGGGCGATGATCCGTACAGTATGCAAAATTCACTTTCTAGCTGGTCCATGCCCACCAGCCTAGCAGCAGTCTTTCCATAGCCCTCACAGCAACAGCCTTGAATGGAACCAGAACTGAACAAGGCATTGTTGTACCCAATTCCTTTTGACAACAATCACATTCTTTTAAAAACTTTTCCCTTGTCACCAGTTTTAAATGAAGGTTTTTTTTTTGCTCCCTGACCACAAAGTATGCATTTTATGTGCAGACTCATTTTCGGCGAGGAGCAGAATTTGTAACATCATGAGAAATGTTGTGCATTAAAATGACAACAGAGTGAATTTAAGGCTCTTATGTTGCATTCAGTGCTTGTTATATCACACCAGTTATACTTGGCACATGACTCTGTGTTAGCACTGTGAATTTAATGTATGTGTGTTCCCTGGAAAGTCATGTCGAGAGGAATTTACCCCTTTGTACTCTTACTCGTGCATGGTAATATGTTTATTATAAAAATGGCCCAGCACTTCTGAAATGGCATCTGTCTTGCTGACCTGTCAAGGCACAACATATTCAGGCTCACCCCAGCATGATACATATATGCTGCAGTACTGTTTATTATCTAAGAAATGATGAATATATTGTGAAGTTGACTATAATTACCATTAAAATTGACTATAAGTCTACTATAATTTTTGGGTTTACAAAAAAAAAATGAGGTAACTGCAAAAACAGGCACAGTAAGAGCAGTTACTCACATTGGATATACATTGGGGAAAGGAATGCATGTGTGCAGATCAGTGGTTGAAGAGGAAAAATGCTTTGCCTGAACTGGATTAATTGTGACAGTAACTGCTATATATTGGCTTGAAGTAACCAATAGGTTGTTTTGGAGCCTTTTTCTGCTGTGATTGACTATGCAGTTTTGTAAAACAAGGACCCGAAATCTAGGCAATAAATTTGTGCAAATTGCAATCGTGTTGACATTTAAAATGAATGGAACTAATTCAAACGAAATGTGAGAAATTCTACCAAGTCTGGTAATAACGGAATAACAGCATGCATATCAAACCATTGTGGTGTGTCTGAGTCAACAAAATGACACTTTTCCCTTGTATGGAACAACAAATGGGATGAAAGAAACCAAGTTCTTTTTTCTGCGTCATATATTATCTGAAGGCTAGTAATGGTTTGAAATGGCATGTTTCCTAAATGAGACAAAGGATTGCATTAAAACAGCACAGTCCAAAGAATACTGTTTGCAGAACATTTGCTAAGAAAGGGCATGTTAGATACAGACCACATCTGCTATAAAACCAGCAGTAACCTGCTGTACTACTTTTGGGCTCCGCATTGATTTTCCCTGCATCGTGAGACATTATCACCATGCCTAAGTGTGAGTGCACTTCAGTGTGCTCCCCCCTGTCTTTCTAATGTTCCCTTAAGCGTACTGAGGCATGACGTGCCCAGAGTGTATGTACACACTAATAAGGCCTATTCACAAACTACATGCTGTGAATTTAGAGTCTTGTCATCGTGTGCAGTTTGAGGGCTCTGTGGCACTACTGGCGTGATTGGAATCATCAATATCATACACCACTTTTTCAATCCCTAGATTGTTGGTCATGTCCAGAAGATGGTGCAAATGGAATGCATTGCTGGCATAATGTTCCATGTGATGTGATTTTATGGCCACTAACTTTTATGTGTGTGGGAAAATGTATTGTTTGTATTCATTGATACGCACTTGAGGAAGAAAGCAGTATAAACAACAACATTAGCTTTTTAGAATTGCAATGGAAAACAGTACAGAAGTCAATTTAAAATGGTAAATGAGAAAATATACATTATTGTCCTGAAATCATAGTACACTTGAAAGCTGATCAGAATCTAATTGCTTTCTTCACTGTGGGTCATCATCAGTACTTTGCTGTACTGGTGCTGCACTATTGGGTATTTATATTATTAGTGTCCACTTTATAGTGTGTGTGTGTGCGTATGTGTGTGCGCGCGTGTGTGCACGCGTGTGTGTGTGTGTGTGTGTGTATGATTTCAGGCTCAGTCTCAAGCTCTCATAGTCTTACCATCCAAACAAATCTCACATAACTCCATCAACAGGAATAAATCTCATGCCAGCCAGCTCAGCAAACGTAACAACTTTGAGTTTGGTAGTTTACCTAGGCTAGCTAGGTAAGATAATGTTACCTATTTGATAGATTGTATTAGCTAAGTTAAAACCAGCTAGAACCCCTGCAAGCTGTAGCCAGCTAATGCCTGGTTCAGACTAATGCCACACAGACTTAGTGTGATCTGTCTGTCATCCCAGGTGCAGCAAGATTTATGATGCTTTGATTGAAAAATCTGACAGTGAGACAGACATATGCTGTAGACTGAGCCCGGTTAGCCCCATTTGGGACAAGAACAAACTATGTGGGTTCTTAGTTAGAAATGTTGGTGTTCATGATGAGGTGTGTGGAGACGCTGAGGTGTCTGTGGGTCTGTGACTTTCTGTATAATCTTTATTTATAAATGTTTTCACAACTTTGTGACTGTTGAGTTGGTTACTGTTTCCGCTTTAATATCTTTAATGTTAACCCCTTTGCGCTAGCCCCCATGTAGCTAGGACGCCAGCATCCTGAAATTGCTCAGCTCAAATGTTCAGTGCTCCTGCGACCAAACTATGATTTGAAAGAGCAAACTCTGTGTTCTGGCTGTATTAGTTGGCGATTCACAACAATTATGCGAAATACAGAGTTTTTAAGTACCACCATTGTTGCATAGGTTGTCCATTTAACAAGCACCCCCTCCCTGCAGTCTCATCTGCAACTATACCCCCCAAGCACAATGCACTGGACAATAGTGTCTATTTGAGTGTTCCTTAAAATATTCTTTAACCACCAATCATGAGTATTCGCTTATAGCAACAAGAGAAAGCCAACAATAGCCCAAAGTTATGCCAATACATCTTTGAAAAATACTGTTCACCGATTAGCAAAATAAACAATTGGTATTCTTGTGTAATTATACCACGTCATTTTACTCTCAATATCTGTGACTAAATGCAAATGTAATAAATATACAAGCCTACCTATTGGTTTCATATGTAGAGGTGCCCTTTTAATATTCAGTTTTCATTTATTGATCTGAACAATCCATTTTAGAAGTGCAAGTAGAAAGAGGGGGTAGGTATTTACATCAGCCATGCACAAAACCCCACTTGCCATTTACACCATTATAACTCTTTTCAGTTTGTTCCTGTTTTATTGATAACTCTTTTATCTAGTAGAGGACTGTGTAAATTTTCTAACCGTGCATCGCATGTGTAATTTTACATTTAGAACAAACATTGAGAGCCCCACACAACCGCTTAAATTTTTGATTCAGTACAATGTTGTATGGTCAACCATAAGGTTACGCTTAATAAAGAAGCACTTGTTGTGGTGTAATTGTATATTACCTTCAGTTTTGATTCGATTTTGCTAATTTGGCCAACTCATCAGCATGGTTAAAGCGAAATCTCGCCTTCCTGACATGGATTTGGGGAGTGGGCCAGGAAGTCTAGCCATGATACATGGTGAAGATGTATATATTACTGCTTGTAACATTTCTATTATTTATGTTGTGTCATATTTTTGATATGATTATATTCATATTGGTTATAAAACAACTGTTAGCATTGACTAATAATGCTCAGCATTTGTTCTGGTGTTAATGTTGAGGCAATTGTTAGCGTAGCCTGTGCAGTGTAAAGCGGCTCATAGTGGCCTGCTTTGTTAGAATTCATAATGAAATGAAATTCATGAAATTCACTCACAATGAAACTGAGAGTATTTAAAATGGTTTTTGCTATTCTCTAATGTGGGCATTTCAGATACTGTAGTGTAAGCATTCATAGGTAGCTCAGTCATGTGTTATGTTTGAATCACCAGATTACTCTGAAGCTAGAACATCGCCAACATTTTTCTGACAGTGGAATATTATTTTACTGTAATATTATTATACAGAATGTGGGGTATTAGTATCTCCATGGGATATACTTGCAACATAGGGCATGGAAAACACTCTTTCAAATTTACTGTGTGCTGATATGTGCTAGATTAATGTAAAATTTTCCCTTAAATAGTAATATTTGTAAAATGTCATCTCTTCGCAACAAAAGAGTACATACTGTAGAGTACGTATTTAGGTATGTGTACCACATTGTGCCACAATGTTTTTGCATTATTTTTCAATGTGATATCAAGGTTGCATCTTAAACCATCTTAAGGGGCTACTTTATAATCTTTATAATGGACAAAAAGCATTTTACTCATTTTGGAGAGGTATTGGATATGTTTTTGGACCCCTATATATCATAAACCCCTATCCTGATGAAAAGATAATAAGTCATTTCCACTTGGCACGCTAACCGTTTCAAATGAGAGTTCCAGAATAGAACATGTATGCTGTAGTATACTATGAGGGTTAGGTGCATATTTGGTAGCTGCACTGATTCTGAAAGTGGCATAACAGTAATTCATAACTTTCATCCATACATGCTGTGCATACATACATACTGTACATACACACATACCTACGTACGTACATACATACAAACATGCAGCATACATGCATACGTCCAGACCTACATACTGTTCATAAATATGGAAAAAAGCAAGAACAAAGATTTTAGTTTTGAGTGGAATTCAGTACATTTTTTTGAAAACTCCTGTATGGGTATTTTTTGTTTTTTTTCCTTAGAGTGTTTCTATTTCAAGGGCATAAACAAAGATTTTTTGAAAATAAAGGCATGTTTTCTGCCTACAGAGTGCTAATGTAATGATTAATTACACAAGTTAACCAAAGCCCAGCTCCACCAATGCCTCTGTATATAGGCCTATTTGATGATGTTACGTATCTTGCAATATCAGCAAAGCTTTTATATACAATGCACTTGGGGCTAATAATTAATTAACAGGTTAACTACATTAGCAGTAACAGGGAGCCAAGGACAAGCACAATTCACAAGGACCCAGATTTCTAATCCGAGTGGTCAGGGACCACTTCTTCTAGGAGAGTTGGACGTAGAAAAGGGTACGTGCTGGCCAGGTCATCAAATTAAATCAAGTGAAGTGATCATAGTGTTAAAACTGAGAAGGCATTGAAAAAAAAAACATGTAGGGCAGGGAAATCAAGTGTCATAGGGGTCCAGTTTTTCACAGAAAATCGCAACATGCCCTAAAAATGTAAGAAAATAAAGGTATTGCCATAATTTAAAAAATGATTGTTTTTGCTCTATTGTAAACAGTGTTTATAAAGTTGTTTAATCTCCCATGCACTCAGTTCAGTTTTCTTAAGGCCAATTCACCTTAGCTCGTTCGATAATGTTGTAGCCGATATGATGGTCTATGTTTATCATGTTCTTACTAGCACTGGACTTCAAAAAATTATTTTATCAGCTGCAGAAATTCTGGTATTGTCTTGTGGAGGAAAATAATTCCCTAAGTTGTGCAGTGTGTGCGCACACCCCTGAACCAGTAACATTGCATTACATGATGCATTATGTTTTAAGGAAATTTTTCTTGGGATTGGATGGAAATTGATCCCTTAGTACATGAGGACACATTTCAATTATTCTAATGTTGTATTCTGTACCATATTAGCTAATGAAGGAAAACTTGTGAATTTTGGTTCTATATTTTTTATGATATCACTTTCAGTATGAAATTAAATAAGTTAAACTAACTGAACTGCAAATAGTGTGTGTGTGTGTGTGTGTGTGTGTGTGCATGGGTGTGTGTGTCTGTTGTGTGCTTTAATATTTTAATATAGACAGCTGTTATATATGGAATTTTTTTGTGCATTAGAAACATTAGGAAAGGTATATTGTACATAGTATCATAAGGTCTGTCATTTCCATATTAGCAAAATAATATTCATTATTTAGACGGATTCAGGTAGATCACAACTTCCTCTCAAAATTGAGGAAAGCTGGTACATACAAGTATGTACAAATCTGTAACATTTTATTACAGTTACATACATACAGTTAATGTGTCTGGTAAGTGCTAAAGTCTTACTATTAAGCGCAACTCAAGTGAAATTGATTGGAAAGCAGTAGAAAGAAAATGATTTTTAAATAAGTTACAATTAGATTACCATTAATCTCTGCGGTATAAATGAATGTCTTGCTTTAGGGCTTGCTGGATTGAAAAAACAGATTTACAAAACTCTTCTTTTCAAATTAGAATATGTCCTCCACAATTTTAATTGCCCTGCCCATCATGAATTGCCATCATGAATTAAAGCATTTCTTTTTTTCTTTCTATGCAAATGTTGTCTTTTAAATTAAATGTTGTATTTTCTGAAAATACTGTACATGTGCATGACCAGAGCCATGTGTCTGTATGAACAATATAGAATCCCAAAATTATTTCATAATACATACATATATACTTACATATAATACAAAAGTGTTTTTCATCTAACAGAATCAAAGATACCATAAAATAATCAATGAACAGATTTTCCATGTATAACATAAAATCATGTTATACATGGAAACTAAAATTGAGGAACTGAAAAAAAAAATCCTTTCACTTTATCTAAGTATTACTTCAACTCAGGTATTATGTTTACAGAAGATAATTGGACATCTCGTAGAAGCCAAAAGGGTGCAAGCATTACTGCTACTCACAGGACCCCTGTTGCATGTTAAAAAAAAATAAATAAAAAAACTTGATTTTCCAAAAAGAGGGAGAAATCAATACACAGTAAAATGGGACCATATGTCCAAAAGGGAGTATACATTCTCTGTTAGAGTTGATTTAACACTGAGCATTTTACTATGGATGGGGGGCTTTTTTAACCAGACTCCCAGGCTTTCAATGGTTCAGGTTTATGTCATTGTTACATGTGTTTTGACGTCTACACTGCATCGCACGGAGCTCTTGTTGGGCATGAAGCTGCTGTCTCAATGGGTGGGGCATGCTTGATCTAACCCTTTTTGAGGACATTGGATCATTGCGGAACAATTTTAGCTGCAGTCACAATGTGCTGTAATTAATGGAACATGTTCCACAATGTTTGGGGATGAGAAGTCGAAAGGCTGGCACATCCAGTTACTATGAAAAAGTATTATGCAAAATGTTTCTAATTCAATGGAAAATGTAGAATGCAAATTTTGGCATCGTTCTATAACAACCAGTGTATCCAGCTGCCATAGTTTCTTCTGATGTACAATATATTGTTCCTTTCTTTGCACCTAATTGTGAATATTTTCAATATCCATTGCATGTATTTTAGTGATACCAAAGGGCACAGTGTATCAGAAATGTTTAATATATTCCAAATGTAAAATATTTCAGATGCTATTTCAAATATTTTTAGGTGTTGGTATAGACGAGGGCTATACAAGAAAAAGGGTTTTCTTTGGACCTATAATGATGTATGCAAAGTTGACCCACATTGTAAATGTGTTGGTAGTCCGGATTCCTCAGTACTGTCTGAATGCGCGTAAACACACACATAAATGCGCGCAGCAAAATTCTTTAAAACTGCTTCACTTTTCTGGGGGTGTTGTCTCCCATTCATTAAAAAGAGAAATCACAAAGAAACAGAGGAAGTATTTTAATGTGACCTTCATTACGCATTCACGTCAACTTTTCTTATCTATTTATGATTAAATTTTTTCCACTCCTGTTGTTCAATTAGTGCTTGACCCCTTTAGCGGAGATGTAAATTAAATGACATTTCAGTGTCGTCCCATATTTAAAATACTGCGTTAGTTGCGGATCATAAATGATGATCTTCATTCTGTAGCTAATTTATTCATTTAACAATTTCCCTCCAGAAGTTCCAGCAGAAGGCTCTGAAGCAACCTAAGCAGAAGAAATCCGAGTCGGCTGAATTTCTGATGGGTGAGCCCTGCTTGATGAGTTATTGCTCATAATTTGTGTAAGGATTAATTAACTAATTACAGACAAATGGCTTTGGGCTAAATTTTGCTCTTGCTTGTCAGGGCGCGATTTGTAATTATTTTAATCATTTATTCTTCTTCTCTTCTTTTTTTCATACAAGATTCAGATTTAATTTTAACCTAATTGTATTTTAGTGACATTCGAGGAGGATGCGCTTGAGTATTTTGGGCAAAGGAATCACTAGAAGGAATTTTCTGGTTGTCACTGAAATGTACTTTGGTATAATGCTTTGGTTCCTGACCTCCTTGTTTTTTTTCTTTCTGTTGTGTTGTTTTTTCGCAGGAGAAGACGAGAGAGCCGCTGCGGAAGGTATTGAAAACCCAGCTTTCGATGGCAGGGATGGGGACCTTTCGGCTTATCACGCTCTGGGAAGTCAAGAAATTGAACGTGACAAGCAGGATAGCACCCTTGCAGCTCAGAAACACAAAATGGAGCTGCAAGCCCCTGCCGAACCAAGAGGTGAAGCTTCATTCTTCATTAACCTCAAGCTGACTGACAGTGGTTTTTGTTCCTGATCTAACCTTTTGCTTTCTGGGGCCTGATCCATGCATTCCAAGCTAACACGTCCGAACAAGTTCTCTCATAACTTGCACCGGATAAGTGTCATGAGAACGGGCGTTCCAGAACATCTTGCTTGAGTCAGAATGTTCTGTGAACACATGCCTTCCAGAGTGCTTGCCTCATGAGCTAGACTTCAGCATTAACACACCAGACTGAGTCTTCAGTGTATCTTTAAAGTGTAGACACTCTGCAGAAACCCTGAAACGCAGCTAACGTGACATATTTAGGAAACTTTGGTTGTTCACTCACACCTCACAAGACCTGCTTGTAGCTAACATGATACACTTGTAGTACAATGTAAATTTAAAGGATTTAATTTTCTAATGCATTTTTTTTTTCCCTAAAGCTGTTGGGAATGTGTTGTGTGACCTGGGTAAGCTCAGGATAATCACACATTCAGCCATATGGTTGTGCTTTAATGAAAATGTGCACCCTCTCTAAAAAACACAGTCATGATGAAAACAACAAATAGTATGCTTTTTATTAGCGTTAATCCCTCTACATTTCTACAGCAATATGAAAGGAAACAGGAATGCAAACCAGGAATGCTGCGTTTGGAAGTTTTGCACTCATTATTATTTGAAGTTTACTGAAGCCACATAGACAAATCACATAACAAGAAAGTCGAAATATGTCAGGTTTCTCTGTGAGATGAAATGCACTCTTGTTAGCTCAGAATTAATAAAAATAATACTGACAGGATAAAGGAAGCCATCAAAGCAAGGAGCTGATTGTGACAAGAAGTACGGGAATGATTTTGATTAGCGATAGCTTGCTGGAGATCCATAGCCCCACACTTGGTCGTGGGACTGTTGTGCTGGGTGAGAGTGGTGGAGCAGATTCTCCTGATTAGCTTGGTGTTTCCCATCAGCACGTCATGTGAGAGACAGGGAGAGTACTCTGATGAATCCCAGGGGCGGTCTTCTCTCATCAAAGATTAAATCAATAACATTGGCCCCTCTCGGCTTCAAATTGTCAGCAGATATGACTTGCACTTATTAAAAAAGAGAAAAGAAGCGGTAATATTCTAAGAGTAAAGGGCTTCTTCTGTGAAATCAATCATTCACAACCTGTTCATTGGAAAGTGGATGTCAGTCATTTTAGACTGTAAAGTGTTAAAGGGTGCCTTTTGCTGTTCTCTGAAAACTATTTCTTGTCTATGATTATGAAGGTTTTACAATTGTGTGGCCAATCAGTGTATGCATCTCAAAATCTGCAATACATAATCACTAAAATAAACAACACAAAACATATTAGATGACCAGATTCCGTTGATATGTTTGGTTGATTTAAATCATTTTTATGACAGGATATAATCAATCAATATAATACATCTTGATTTGGCTCTGTACTCCACAATTGTAGATTTGTAAGCAAAAAATTCACATGTGGTTAAATTGCACATTGCCTGGATATATTTATACACTTTGGTTTCTCCCAGTAGAAATGACAGAATATTTTATACACAGCTCCCCATTTCAGGGCACCAAAGTACACTTGTATTAGAGTGATGGGAAGAACAAAGTGTAGAGGCCAAAAGGAACTGTCCAAGATCCGAAGCATTCCTCTCCCCATATGTGAAACATTATGGTGTGAGTGTTATGGTTTGGGCATGTATGGCTGTCACAGGTATTGGCTTACTTGTCTTCACTGATGATGCAACTACTGAAAGCAGCAGCTGAATGAATTCTGAGGAGTACAGAATCATCTGATCTGCTGAAGTTCAACCATGTGCCTCCAAACACATTGGATGGTGCTTCATCCTACAGAAAGACAATGATCCCAAATGTATTGCTAAAGCAACAAAGACGTTTTTCAAAACAAGTAACTGGAACATTCTAGACTAGCCATGTCATTCAACTCCTCTGTATCCAATTGAAGATGCCTATGTCTATGACTGTTTTTTCTTATTTCTCAGCCTCATAATGTTTTCCTTGGCATTCATTGGCACAACTCTGGTCCCCAGGTTGATAAATGCCAATAACAGACACCAAAGGCAATCAAAAGCCTAGAAACCAGACCAGATCAGAAACACCTGTGAAACCATTTGTCCCAAAACTTATGGTTCCCTTGACTATGTATAAAAAGTGCTGTAATTTCTACATGTTAAAATTAAATCAATCAAAATGCATAAATAATAGCCTTTAATGAAAATCTGAGAATCTGCTTTTCAACCACATATGAATTGTTTGATTAGAAGCCTAACATTGTGGAGTACAGAGCCAAATTTTAAAAAGTCTTTGCACCAAACATTATGGAGCACTGCATATACATACATACATACATACATACAATCAGAATAATTTTACAGTGTATACAGTTCAATTCATATCTTTCTCCTATGTTTGATAACTAATTTGGAGTCATTTTGGATATCACAGATAATTATTTCCATTTTTCAAATTTTCCATTTTTCAGTATAATTAGGTTAAGTTGCATATAATATTTCTTCCATTTATATGATTCTGAACTCTACCTATGAGTACCAAATTAAGTTTAATGTAATTTTAAAATGTGAAATTAAAAAAGAAAAGATTAAAAACAGTACGCAGGTTCATTTCGTATTGGGGAATTTATAAATTTATTTTGCATTGCTATGACGTACACCCAGTGGCCTCAGTTGATCTTAGCTGCTAACATGGTAGTTTATTTGCTATTGTCAGTGTTTTCCATAAATAGATTCCCTCTTATGAAGATCATTGAATTGTAAGACCTCTGAGTTATTGATGGCATGCAGACAGGGCATTGAATATGTTATTATAAAAGAAGAACACTGGAAGACAGTCAGACGATTTAGGTAAATCAAAGATATGATTCAAAGTAGAGATCTTTGGGGTTGTAGATATTATGCAAATTCAGATTGAAAAAGGGTTTCATAACCTCTAAGCTATTGCCGCAAAATTGTTAAAACTGTGTTTACGTTGTAAGGAGTTAAATGTGAATTTTGCAGTTCATTTATGGTATCGCTATTACTAAAACGAATATATGAGACTCTAGCACAATTACATTTTCTATTTGACATATTGCAACCCAAGCTGAATTGCAAAAGAGGTATGTGAAATTTGTTAAATTTATTTATATAGGCGCTCCCTGCATGAAGGCCCATGGTGTCCTGTACATAATAAAGCAATAGTGCGTTCATGAGATGCAAACGTACTTTGCCTGCTTTTCTGCGAATCACAATCAGATTTGTATTCCTGGGTGCTTTCATTTGGGGCTAACTGTTATCTGAATCCATCAGTGCATCAATAACTTTTATTAATGGACTTTGCTGCAGAAACGTGTGAAGTAATTTAAATAGAATAATGTCATGGAATATTCAGGGAGGGAATCCACATTTAAAAAGTCGCTCTGTAGGATGTACCTGTTTAATAGAAATATCCCTCGAGGTGGCGGACCCCCATAAATTCCGAGGAGCAGCTTTGATGCCCATAGGTCAGCGATCGCTAATAAGAAGTCAATGGGATGTGGGTTCGCTTTTTTTTCTCTTTTCCTGCCGCTGCTCTTCTCATCCACCGGCGATCTCCGCACCGGCGACCCCAGAGCATTTAGAGGGTATTGTCTTTGAATTCCAGGTACTTTAACTTGTAAATTTTCTCATTAGTTCCTTTTGAACACAAGTAACATATGGCAGTCGTATTTAAGAGATTGCCTGGCGTGACCTTTCTCAGCATGCTAATTAGGCCCCACAGCTCCCCCGGTCCAAGCGAGCAGCACTGAGAACTGGCGGCCAGGCTTATCGGGTAACAGGAGCGGCCCAGTCGCAACAGTGTGGGTTTCAGAATTAACATTTCACTTCATGTGCTTCTAATAACCACTGACCCCCCCCCCCCCCCACACACACACACACGCACACGTATCCCTCCCCCTTGCCCTCCCTCCCCTTCCCTTCCCTTCCCTTTCGCTTCATGTACTTTCCACAGGAAATGAATGCGCCCGAAATTACTTTGACCCGCCGATGGCGGAGGAAACCAACCCAAGGCAGTGCAGGATGGAGGTCGGCACGGAAGATGAGCTGGAATTAAGTATGCCATTTCTTGTCATAATAGTCCGCTCAGTTCATTAAAGTGAGGTGAGAAAGATCATTCATTGCGAACAATTTACTTCGATGGGACTGTCTTAGTAAATACGGTTGCTGATGGTTTCTGGGATGGCTCTTTGGACTGACTGGTATCCAGCCTCTTGTCATTGCTGAAGGTCACATTTCATTGGTCAGTTATCTTTTTGCCCGTTCCCTTTGCTTCCAAAGAATATTATCATTAGAGACATCATGCAGTATCAATAGCTACATCCCCCCATACCTATTAAAACCATTCTCTTGGGAGATAAGTAATATGCATGTTATAATGAAATGTGGGTTATTAACAGAGAGCCATTTCACCTGTATTTTTGGAGCTTTAAAATATCTGAGATGTCATTAAAACAGAAACTCTTCAGACAGAAGTACCTATCTTCAGCATAAATTAGTATTTATTCTCAATAGCTTCTCATAAACTGCCATTCACATTTGCCCCTTTATTGAAGTGGTAAATCTGAGAGTGATTGGCATGTCTTTTTACATTATGGGTTTGGGCAGATGTTGAAAATACTTATGCTAATTTTAATCAGAAGCAGTGAATCTGTTGATGACATTCTTGCATTAAGCTGTCCTTCATGCGCGGTCTGTGTGATCTGTTAATTGAAACAAGTTTGTTTAGTTTTACTACATTACCAAAGGAGAAATTAATATGTATTCTCTTTTTATGGATTGAACTTGAAGGAGGCTTTATTTTTGGTTTCACAGTGGAAGATAGTATGTCTACAGAAAGGAAAATTAATAGTTTTAGTCCGCATATCACTTCAGAAGATTTGTTTTGGGGAAAAGGCTTAATTTCTTGTGTTTGATTGTGGCTAGTTTTCATTTTTGCTTCTTTGAAGAATCACAAAGAAAAGATTTCTCCTCTGTGGTCTGGATTCTGAGATAACTAGGGCTGATCTTCATTTCTACAAAGAAATCCAGCTTTCATCAAATCAGAAACAAGCATTGTTCTCCAAATTCCTACTGTCAAGCATTTCCCATAGCTGGTAACATTTAGTTTTAATTACTTATTTATTTACTTCTTTTTCCATTTGTCCTTATCCTTGTGTAGGCACACAACTGGTACAGAGATTTAAAATAAAAAACATCTTCTGTAGAATTATATCACGTATGATTCATTTTTAGTTTTATCCCCAGTATTGACTGTCAGAGCTTGATTATAGCAACTCCGATGTTGTTGTTTTTTTCAGTCTGCAAATATTTTGGATTTAATAAGACCACAGGGTTTTCTACAGCAGCTCGATCTTCTGAAGATTAGCTCAAACTTGGACATCAAATATGTGTAGAGCAGTGACTTCTGCAGTCAACCCTTATTGCCGCCTCCCCATGCCTCATCCCCTAAAATGTGTGCTCGGTTTTCATAAACATTTATGACAATGGATATATTCTGGACATATTGTGGTTTATACACACATTTTATTGCTCTACTTCAGCATTTATTTATTTGTTTATTCAAGTGGTTGAGTAGCAATATTGGCCTAAGGGGCCACTGGCTGTACTGTGACTGTGACAATGCAAGCAGGAGTCTAGGCCTTAATAAAACACATTTCTGGCCGCATGGAGGTCAATGCTATAAACAAACAAGTAAGCAAACGCATAAAAAACATGCTTAAAAGGATAGCTTCAAAATATTTCAAGTGTGCCTTTTAAATGTTAATATTGTAGGTCGTTGGGTTAAATAATGTGTTTATACACTCCATGTGTCCAATTCAGGTTACATGGCTGAAGAATAAGTATATATATAAGACAGTCTGCTTCAGTGCCTTGCAAAGAATTAGATCAGGTTTTTTATAGATTGGATAATGGGGCTACATGAGACTTAAAACAATGCAATGTAGGTTGACACTATGATTAGAACAGCGTTAGTTACTAGACTGGAGATTTGAAGGGACTCGTCGTGATTGATTTATCAATTTATTTGTTTTTTTTTTAGAACTTATGAGAGAGGGTGAACAAGAACTTTATTACAAGATGTCAGTGATGCTGACTGAAGATGACACTACGACCATCATAGATTTACCAGGTATGACTAAAATTTTACACTGTCCCAGTGGACCAAGTCGAACCCGCTCGCAGTCACGCAAGCTCGGATGTAAGGAGGAAAAAGAAAACGGCAATAGTACAACATCTGAGGTTCACCAAAAGGGAATAGCATAAAAGCATGTGGGAACTTGTGGGCTGGTAAAATACACTACAGAATCAAAGCAGTGTTTTTGTCTTCCATGCGAGGGCCATTGTTTCAGAGTGGGCATGTGTTCTTCCATTAGCCTTAACTCATTTGAATATGTACCTAAAGTGGTGGTGGTTTAAGCAGCCATTGTTCACAGGGAGACAGCGGCAATGGATCCTGTTGACATGCCACATCTCAGTTGTAATTCCAATGGGGAAGTGAGGGATTTAAACCCTCTAGTACATGCTAGAATTTAGCCTGCTTGTATTATTTTGATTGTTATGGATTTAGCTGTAGCAGCGAGATTAGCAGCATTGCTATTGTCTGAGAATATACATGAAATCCAAAAAGTAAAGAGGATCTTGGATTAACAGTTTTATGCAATAGCAGAGCCCTTTGCTTCCAACAGCATCCACAGCCAATGCTTTCCTGGTGAGCCACAATAGACTGCAAAAAAACACCTTTTCCTTTCCTGTGGATGCCTCCCACCAATGTAGGCCTCAGTCTGTCTAGGTAGGGCTTTTGCATGATCCTGATATTTTGTCACTTCTGACGGGATTTTCCTCCTTACAGTCGCATTCAAAGCTCTTTTACAGGAAAAAAAAAAAACATTAATGGAATGGTCCAGCGCAGTTATCTGGTGTCCTGAGAAAAACCCCCCTTCTTAAGCTCACTGATCGTTTGAATCGCTTACCATCGGACTGCACACGTTGTGTTCGTCTTCAAGGTGCGCTTCTGTTAGCCCACCCACTCATACCGGCACACATGTATCGCAATATGCAAATATGCCTCCGTTCGCTCATCCCAAAATGCAGTATTCCGCCAGCCCGGTCACAGCCAGCCCGTGGAAATGGATACCGGCAGTGTTTATAATCACCAGCGTTCCTTCAGCTTGCGCACCTCATAGGAATAAAAACCTGAAACAGCCAACTCCTTCAGATTTCAGAGACAACCCTGAAAAATGTCAATAAGAAAAGTCCGGTGTGACTGGACGCTGCGGTGGCAGGGGCTATTTGGGAGCTGTCAGAATTTTGAACTTCTGTTTGTCGACCTCACACTTTGCAGAAAAAAGTGCTGCATCGGTGACTTCTTAAAGCTGTTCCGCCAGCAATAATTTACTAATTCACTCCTGGTATGCCTAGCCATTAGCACTAGCTCAGATTACACTTCTTAGTCCTGCCACATCGATGATTAGTGCCTGATGTGAGTAAATCAAAGCTCTTACCTACCCAGTAATTATTGGCTCCAAACCTGGGACTAATTGAAGCTATTTCATCTATTTAAGGTGGAACTGTGTTAGCTGGTCATTTTTAATTAGCGACAGGGTCAAAAGCTAACATGATTAACTTAAGCCCTTTAATTTCAGAATACTCAAAAACAAAGCATAAATTAAACCTAACACCTCACCCATACATAATGTGTGTGTACGCAATGTAAAAGAGCTGAAGAGCAGGTATTTCATGAGGTATGGTTTGTGTAGGGCTACTGTGTGTGCATGTGTGTGTGTGTGTGTATACACATGCGTGCCTGTGTGTATGGATGTGTGTGTGTGTGTTTGTTTTGTGTATGTATGTGCACATGTGTACATGTGCCTATATACATGTATACGTGTGTGTGTGCGTGTGCGTGTGCCTGTGTGAGTGTGTGTGTGTGTATGTGTGTGTTTGTGCATGTATGTATGTGTGTATTTGTGTGCGTGTGTGTTTGTGTGCATGTACGTGTCTGCATGCGCGCGTACATGTGCATGTATGTATGTGTGTGAGTGTGTGTGTGTGTATGTGTGTGTTTGTGTGCATGTACGTGTCTGCATGCGCGCGTACATGTGCGTGTATGTATGTGTGTATTTGTGTGCGTGTGTGTTTGTGTGCATGTACGTGTCTGCATGCGCGTGTACATGTGCGTGTATGTATGTGTGTGTTTGTGTGCGTGTGCCTGTGTGAGTGTGTGCGTGTGTGTATGTGTGTGTGTTTGTGTGCGTGTGCCTGTTGCAGTGTGTGCGGGGGTGTATGTGTGTGTGTTTGTGTGCGTGTACGTGTCTGCATGCGCGCGCACATGTGTGTGTATGTATGTGTGTGTTTGTGTGCGTGTACGTGTCTGCATGCGCGCGTACATGTGCGTGTATGTATGTGTGTGTCTGTGTGCTTGTACGTGTCTGCATGCGTGCGTACATGTGCGTGTATGTATGTGCTCCCGTGTATTGCCTGCGTGTGAGCAGGTACTCGCACGTGCACTTTGTCTCCTCCAGGTACAGCGCTCCCAGATGAGGAGGCGGAGGTGAAGATGGAGGTGACGGCGCGAGGCGCAGCTCTTCTCCCTGCTCCCCCGGGCCGCGGGCGGGCCGCCCAGGAGGAGCCGGTCCCCTGTTACGCGGAGCGGCTGAAGGAGTGTGTGCGGGGTGACGTGATCGCTCTTGGCAGCCTTTCACCGGAACAGGTCAGAGTTAAAAAGGGCATATCACTGTCACTTCTGCTTCCCTGGCATGTGCCTGTCCGTTCCACGCTCCGCCTAATGGAGGCATTTGGCCCTCGTCGCTTCCCACCGTTTGATTGGCGCTCTGCGTGTACCGTGCTGCATGTTTCGGTACCACAGTCACCCATTATGGGCTGCATATTCAGACAGTGAAGCCATGCGTTGTGTGGTCCCCCTGCATTTCACATACTTTATTCATATATTCATCACCTCTCTGTGTTTTTTTACTAGGTAATATAAAAATAGTACTGTTACTCTTCAGTAAGAAGCTCTTGTGGTTCTCTGGCACCACAAATGACGTTTGAGCATTTTATTTTATTCTGGCTACAAGCAAACTGAACTTCTCTGAGAAACTTTTAACAGCTTTTAACATTATATGGCAATATGTGAAGCAATATGTAATTTCTATTTTACATATCAATATTTGTACATACATATTGTAGATATGCTTTTGTAGAATTGCAGTCCATGTACTTCTTGATGACTAATGGAGTATCACTATTTTTTTATTTTTTTGCTGTTGGAATAAGGAGCACATGGACTATTGTGAACATATGGAACAATTTATGAAACAATACTTCATGGTACTGTAGTCGCTGTGCCCTGAATGAGAACATTTGGGTTGCTGGGCACCAAAAAAATAGAAAGAAACATACATTATCAAAAATCACATGTAGAGAATAAAGAAAATGCTACTATATTTATAGCTCTAATCTGTCTTAGAAGATTTTAAAACTGAAAAGAACAAGTACCTAATTTTATACAGAGAATATGAAATTAAAAGTTAAAATTTGATCGCACAATATGATGTAGTGAATCAAATGTAGTGGTAAGACTTGAGTCATCCTGTCTTGTGAATAACAGCAGTCTTATCTATACTAGTGGGGATCAGTGTTTTGTTCCATTACAATAGAGCGTTCGCTCTCTGACTGTTCTGCGCCCACTTCTCATTGAGTGAGAACATGTACACTAGAGATTTAGTGGTTATTTTGGAATAATATTCAAAAGCACACAGCTTGATTTTTGCGATAGTTCACAAGCATGCAGCCTTGTTAAAAGTTGTATCTCAATAGCTACAAACTGTAGCTAGTTAAGTGCTGCCGCCAAAATATTTCTCACGAGTCTGCAGGGTCTAGTCTTTTACGGAATGCAATCACATTGAATTTACTTGCTGCTTGGAAGCCATACCTAATCCACACTACCAGTATATCTGGCTCAAAGTACGTATGTGCCCTTGTTTGGCAGAATGCGCACTCCGTGATGCAGAAAGGGATGTCGCAGGAAGCGGAGCGAGAGGAAAAGAAAAGACTAATGTCCTTCTTAAGGGGAAATGCAGAGGTACTCAACTGCATCCAAAAGGCAAAGATGACTTTAGCTGTGTTATAGGGGGTTTCCTACGAAAATACTAGTATTCACAGTATTTTCCTCTTCTTTTTTTTCTTCTTCCTCTGCTTCTTCTTTTTATTATTATTATTATAATAATAATAATAATTATTATTATTATTATTATAGTGGGAGTATGTGTACTAGTACTAATACTAGTTGTAGTCAAAGTGCTGGCAATAGTAGTATTTGTTTCTTTTTATATTTTTTGAAAATTGAGAGCATTTATTCTTGTGTCTCATCATTCTAAGGAATTTAATACACACAGAGATCTTCACCAGCAAGAACAGATATTGCATGACAAGCTTCACGCAGCTTTTCAACGGTATGTTTCCAAAAGGCATTCTATATAAATCATATCACACACTACAATGCTTTTCTGATATAAAATATTGGAATGCTAATCATTAATTTAACGTGTAATGTTTGTAGTTTTGGTGGCATTTGAGAAAATGTGTAATATACTCCACATTGCATTGTCTGTGCTGTTGCATTGTGGGTAAATCGCTGTGAGGCAGAAAGAATCTGTCCATGTCATTGAACTCAAAGGAGCATCAATTTTGCTCTATCCACTTCAGTCAGGAATCATGCATTTCTTCCCTTACCCTAAAGGCAATAGCATGTTTAAGTTTTTAATAATTTTATGGTACCATGCTGGCTGACATAATAAAATCAAGGAAATATACATCAGCCTTTTGTGGTTATTGTATATTGTGGGTGTTAGTTGGACACCAGAGCTGTCAGATGAATGCAGTTTTAGTTTTGCAAAATGACCTACTCCGCTCAGCTTTGCCCCTGTAAATTCCTTCTGATATCGTTGGTGGGTGGCTATTAGACATGAGAGACTTTATACGCACTACCTAAGGCTACATTTCTGAGATTCAATAAGAAATAATTTCACATTCTTTGAAATGGATGCCAAGCTCACTTTTTAACATGTGAAATTTATGTCTTTCTAGCATTTGATTAAAAAATGATTTAATGGCACCATGATAATTGTATTAGTGAACCATACTCATAACATTGTTTGGTGGGATGACACCTATGCTTTATTTAAAAATAAAAACAACAAAGCAGGCAAAATGTTTCAAGTTAAAAGCACAATGTTCGTTTAGTTGACAGAGAGAATTTTGTTGATTTATTCTTCTTTTAAAAACAGCATTGCCACTGAGTGGCAAGGCTGCGATATTGCTTTATTTTGAGGAATTAAGAGTTGTCACAAGGAGACAAAGTGAAGCAATGGTTTATTACATTACACAAGATAAGATTGAAAGGCCAGCATTGAGTGTTCTTGTGTGTGTGCATGTGTGCGTGCGTGCGTGTGTGTACGTGCGTGTTTGTGTACGTGTGCGTGCGTGCGTTTGTGCGTACGTGTGTGTGTGCGTGCGTGCGTACGTGTGTGTGTGCGTGCGTGCGTGCGTGTGTGTTTGTGTGCGTGTGTGTGCGTGCGTTTGTGCGTACGTGTGTGTGTGCGTGCGTGCGTACGTGTGTGTGCAAGAGAGAGGGAGAGTTTGTGTCTGTTATTAGATTCGGTGCTGTTGGCTACAAAGTGGAACAAGAGAGCACAATATGCAGGTGGCTGCTAACACTGTTACCGTTCTGTTTCAGAGCAGAGAGTCAGTTGCTGAAGGCGCTGCGCAAACGCAAAGGTGAAGTGATCGCCAAATATGGCACCATGGCCGAAGTCACGGCGCCGCCAGACAGGGAGCATGGACTTCACTGGCAGGTAGGATCTGTTAACAAGCATTATCAGGACAAAACAGAGGGAACAGAGGGGGCTACAGTCTGCAGGAAAGCCGCCTTTCGATACGCGCACATTTGTACTCTCACAAAAAAAAAAAGGAAGGATATATTCCAAAAGTGTTTGCACAGTGCGAAGGCAGATAGGGGGACGTTTCTATAAAAACTAAAATGATGTAATTAAATGAAATGCGCGGAGTGAATGGAAGCTGTCAGCGATATATATATTCTCTTTCACTCTCGCACAGACATTAAAGGAAGCGTTTCAGTGTTTGTGACTGAACGGTGGGCAAAAATCATCTTCTTCCCCCTTGTTTATTTAATATTTTTCCCCCGGTGTGTGAAAGAGCGGCAGCAGGAGTGTGTGTGTGTGTGTGTGTGTGTGTGCTGTTGTGTTTTAGCAGAGACTGCTCTGCCACCATGCAGGCTTAGAGATGTAATGAATCCTCTATCAGCCTTTCCTGCCAGGGTGACAACTCGCTTTGAGGAAGGTTGTAAATGCAAGAGAGATTGTGGTATAATTCCTCAGACTGGCATTTGTGCCCCCCAGTCACCATTCGATTATCTCCCAAATTGCTGTGTTTCAGAGAGATAAAGATTTTTTATGGCTTGCTGACTTGAAACAACCAGCACAGCCAGAAATGCAATGGCCAACCTGCCATGCATAGTAATTTCATTGGTAAATGACAAAATCTTTGTTTATATGACATTTCCAAAATGACTGCGGCAGATGAATCTAAAACATAAAATGTCACATTTGGCATGCAAAACTATGAAAATATATTTCTGTGCAAAATTCATGGAGGCATTTAATTTAGAACGTGTTTAATAACTAAGTCGGCCTGCATCAGTAATCCTGCCTTGAGGTTCCGAAAAGATTGTCATATTTATTCGCATATTTTTTTTCCCTCTGAAGCCAAAATTTTTAAGGGTAAATGTTCATTGTTAATTAAGATTTACTAATTAAAATGAAAATAATTAACGCAAAAGCTTAATCTCTGAATATTAGGCTATACTTAGAAAGAAAAGAACTTTCTTTTATGCGGCGTTTCCTGTATATTAAGAGTGCATTCTGTAATCAGTCAATGTGTAACCCTGAAAAGACATTTGAGCGGAGGTGCCAGGAAAATTGCTGAGGTTACTTGGTAGTGGCTTTGATCTCATCTGTGGGAGTGGTGTGATGTTAAGGTACTTCAGGCACGAACAGAACTCCAGGCAAATGAACCACCTCTGCTATGGAAGATTGGCTCGCTTCACCTTTTACCTTCCTGGAAGATTTCACTTTCCCTCCCATTCCTGTGCACGCGAGAGCCCGATAATAACGGTGTTTAAAGACACCGAGCGAAATTAAAGGCTGGTGGGGTACTTAGTTTTACTGCTATGGGGCTGAGGGGTTTAACCTCCTGGATGCAATGTGTGGGTTAAACCGCTTTACCACCAATTATACTAATTTCAGTATTGACTAAATTGGTTTTGTGTATGCAAAGATGCTTGGGCAAGGAGATTCGGCGGCATTACGTTGGAGCTCAGCAAATCGCTTCTCTCTAACGCTCGACGATTAGTGGGCAGTGCCAAAGACTCTGCTCGGTGGGTGAATTCTGTGTGGAGGCACGTATTTGAGAAGGCAGGCATCATGTTGGGCGCTGCTGGCAGAGGGGGCGGGGTTCCTGTGGTCAGGGACACGGCTCGACAGCTGCACTTCCTTCTCTGGGCCCTCGCACTGCCATCTTGATATTATAAACATGGGCTGAAGAGCAGAAACCTCCCCAAAACTCACAGTCATTCACAAGCAGTGTTGTGTCATCTATAGTTCAGTTCCCTGTTAGTTAGGCTGGGTTTAACAATACAGACAAGCCAATTAATTATTGTAGTATTAATTTATATGTTTTATATAATTATATATTGTATATACAAATATGTAAATATATAATTAATGAATAATAGTATTTATATATTCATTTATGTATGCTGTATAGGTATTACGGCTGTACTAAAGCTATATTTGTGAAGGTCATTTGTGTTTTAAATGCAAAACTATTGAATGTACTAACTTTAAAATTCTGGATTTTCTGAACTGTGTTTGTGATATTAACAGCTGCTTTTGAGGCCAAAGAACTAAGGTGGTTCTGTGATATGTATACAGGATCAGGTCTGCTGACTTATTGAAGTACATAATAACCTAAGGATCCAGTTTTATGAATCATTACCTGTTTTGCACTGGGACAGCCCAACCAATACCTGCATAGCCTAGCACAGTGCCTGCAAGTGTTAGAATCTGTCCACCCTGCGAAAACAAAAGCGCACCCGCTATACGCGCTGTAAGATTTGTTTTTATGGCGATGCTCACTGCCTGCCACACCGGGAGCGGCATAATGAGATGTGACACCACCACACTCCCCAAAAACACGAGCCAGGCCCCGAACGGCATTGTAAATAGCTTCCGTTCATCGCAGGCTTAAACTCCCCAAAAAATATTTTTGGGGAGAGGAGCCGTTTGACAGGGTTGTCTTTTACTTCTCCGGCGCCGATACAATGGGCGATGCGGCGTCTGCTCCAGGCGGGATGGCGCGCATCGCGGTCCTCCCACGCTTTCGCCACGGCGGCTTACCACTTTCCACGGGCGCGCACATTTTATATTTAACTTTCTGCTTCCTCAACTAATCCCGAGTATTCCATGTCCCCCATTTTCCTAACATCGCTGGCCAAATCGCTTCCGATGGTGGATTCCCCGCCTGATGTGCATCCCTGCATGCAGCCGTTCGAGAGAGAAATCCATCAACGGCAGTTTTTTTACCCCTTTTTTTTTTTTGAAAAGCAATCCGTGTTTGCACTCTGCAGATACAGTGTGGCTGTGCCTCTTGATTTAAATTCAGAAACGCACTGAAATTGGCTGACTAAAGATAAACTGGGGTTCATTAGTACATCTCCTAAAAAAGGAGATATTGTGCAGTTAATTTTAAAGCACACAATAAACTATACAGCAGTACATTATTTTTTGAATGACACGTTTTGCTCCAAGGTATGGTATTCACAACCAAGGTCAATTATGTGCTAAATGTTTCATTTTTTGTATTCTCTGAATTGTTCTTTTGAGGAAGCGTGCGACATTGTGGGTAGGCAGCATTTGGGCTGAATTTGCAGGAAGACCAGACAAGGCTTTACATATGGTTCAGCCTCAGCATGAGTGAATAACAGGACATCTCTCCTTAATTGTAAACATGTAGGAAAGGATCAACTTGGGAGGGGGTATACAGGAAGCGTGCACAAGATGTTTAGGTAAATACATCCTTTGTGGGAGAGAGAAGAAAAACAGCTTCAGGACAGAATGTAGTAGTGCGGGGTAAAAAAAAAAAAAAACCTCTTTTCAGCTGAAAGCAGGGTATCTGCAAGTGGGCCGGTGATGCTCACATGCACTGATGTCACCCCTGTGCCCCCCTTCCACATTCCCCCCCCCCCCCCCTTTCCCTCCACTCCCAGGTGGAGTGGAGCCGGACCCCGCAGCCCGTGGAGATCCACCTGCTCTGTCTGCGAGCCGTCAGGGACAAGCTGCCCAGGGGCCACTACGCGGTGAGCGTGGCCCTCCACGCCCGCCTGGGGGGCCGCGCCCTCCGCTGGTCCCGGCTGAAGGAGCGCCCGTGGGCCGGGACCACCGAGCGCGTGGAGCACCGGGGCCGATTCCACGACGCGGAGCTGCGCCTCGATCAAAGCGTCTCCACCGTAAGGCCCGGGGACCGCGCCGCTGCCGCCCAGTAATGAACACATTTGTTCCCCCCTTTTATGGAGAGTAATGTGTTTTTATTCAGGAGGGGAAGGGCAGGATGTGATTTGCGGGGTATCGAAGTTCATTCAATAAGGCCTCGCTTTATTGAAACGATGCTGGGGGAACCTTTTTTTCTGAGCGGTCCCGGAGATGAACGTGATAAAAAAAAATAATAAAAAAAACGCACCCTTCATCTGAAAGTAATTCTGACACTGAGAGGGTCGGGATTAAAATACATTCACTTCCATGTCGCGGAACGTCTTTGAAGCGAAGCGCGATACAAAACGGTATCTTAAAAACAAACAAAGACGACCTCCGCAATAAAAGGAGAGTCAGTGCGCCGCTTAAAAATACTGGTGCGCCGCATTCCCGTTTTTAATTCATTTTGACTGCAGTAATTCCGGTGGCTTTCTTACTTTTCCCTTTCACGGTGGTTTACACCTTCACCGCGGAGTAATATATAGATTGAAAGGGGTTATGAAAAGTTATATTAAACAGTAACTGTGTATATGAGAGTGGAAAGACATTGTATTAAAACGTGCCAGAGAGCCCCTAGGTTTCACTTCTGGGAAATCCAATATGAATAAAACAGCAACTTTTCAAACATGACATTTAATCCATGCATGTAAATCAAACAGAAGATCTATTATTCATTTATATAAGGGCACAGTATTTTATTGGAATGAAAATGAAGCACAAATGCTGTGAAAAATTTAGTGTCTTTTCCAGCGGACTGTGAACACTCATCATGCAGTCACCATGGAACTCATAATGAAAAAAATATCAGCCCTGGTATCTAAAAAGGAGAAGTCTTTGATAACAAAGCCAGGTACTAGGAACGGCATTTAATATGCTGTCAAATATCATATTTTATGCACCCTTAAGTGCTAACATGCTACCAAAGGAATATTGTTAATATTTGCTACTTATTAGTCATTTTCAAAAAATGTCTTTCTTCAAATTGACTTTATGATGCTGCATTTATCTGAGCCTGATTATCATAACCTAAGGTCCTCCTCTTTCAAATATGATGAGATCAGTGGATTATGTTGCACGTGTCAGCACATATCCTGGCATATGGAGGATTCACATATGGGAAAAGGTGATTTTAAAATTTAGATTCAGCCCAAAAAAAAGAGTGCCCTGAAGGCTCATTTGTAGCTATTGATTTATTTAAGCAGAACTACTATTAAATTATTTCTCATACTGATTATATTTTTTAAACATTTGGTTTCATCACAATTTTTAACAGTCTTGGACAGTCGAGTGTGTTCAGCTACTGATAAGAACTGTAAATGTCAAGCTGCTAAAATGTTTAGATGCTCGGTTTGTGAAAATATATTCATATTGCAAAATAGGCCAAATTTCTGTTGCGTTTATATGCTGAGCCAATTACCATATGTGTTTTTGACATCCCTTTGCATCTTGTGATATTAAAGTTACAGTACCTACATCAACCTGTTTGGTGCTCCCCGTAAAAAGTAAAAATAAAAGATGTTAGGTTACAGAGGGTGTTTACCATCTCTTGTCACAGTATCACAGTGACTTTACAGTGCATCCTATTTTATTTATTTTACTCCATCAGCTGTTCCCAATGGCAGAAAGACCGTCTTATATGCGTCAAGCTTAGAGACGTCCGGTGTTTTCTACAGTGTTAGAAGGGTCGAGACAGCGTGGAAAAAAGTTGCCAGTCTTAGCCGCTCTGGCCTTTTTCTTTGGCTTTGTGACCACCATCTGGTGCCTTTGTGGGTGTATTCATCCAGCCCCCGACTCCCGATTACATCGTCTTTATTTCATTTGAAGTAAATCGTGCAGTGGGCCGGGGAAAGAAAGGAATACGGGCCGCGCGGTGAATCTGGGATGTGATTCCGAGGTAAAAAGTTTTCGCACGCGACTGCAAACGCCTCGTGTCACTCTCCCTTCTCCCAGCCCTGGGACTTATTCATAGCTGTTGTTCTTAGCTGTGAAAGTGATGATCAGATTTGTCTGAGAACATCAGGATTGGCTCTCTTTTTCCCCCCCCCATGCCCACGTTATCTTGTGATTTCTGCAGTGTTTTGGTACCTTCTAAGAGGGAATAAGGAATTACCAATAGTAGGAGGAAGCCAAGAGCTTATTTTTTCTCCATCTCCCTTCTCTCTCACTCTCTCTCTCTCTCTCTTTCTCTCTCTCTCTAGCTCTGTCTCTCTCTCTCATTCTTTCATTTTTTTGTGCGTTTCTGGTTGGTTTTAACGGGAATGCTGGAGTTCAATTTGATCGGTCTTAAAGATTCTTGCGAGGCTGCTCATGAATCCATACCGGGCCCACGGTCTTTATGCAGTGTTTACTTCTGGTGGGAAGCATACGATTCTAAATCGGAATATAGAAGGGAGAGAAAGAGAATGAAGGCTTGGGATGATAAACAAAAATCTCTGGAATTTTCCCCAATCTTATTATTCTTCTTTTTTTATCTTTGTTTGTTTCTCTTTTATATTCCAAGGGCCTCTTTTCGTCAAGTGTTCCCGAAGAATGATGACAATAAAGTGAACCGGAATGCACAATTTTTATAATGTTTTCTTCCCCCCTCTCAGTCTGCTTAAAAAAGCTGTTTTTAATGAAATCTGATAGTTGTAATGGGCTAATTGCAGGCACCATGGGCTAAGGCATATTGAAACATGTGTTTCTGTTTGATATTCTGTTGTGCCCATACCTTGGACCTGCTAGGCCAGCTCCCCCCTCCCATCCTTTGTTTATGCTTGTTTCAGTAAATGAACAATAGAAGATTTTTTTAATATCCATAATATGCAGCATTATGCCATAAATTGTGCCTTGACTCAGGAGAAACCCATCATTTTTCAGGTGCTGCTGAAAGCAGATTAGCAGGGATACACATGATTTATGTGATAAAACAAGTCTTCTCTATTTTCCATTAGAACTAACAGAGGGATGAAATATTCTCTGGTGATTGATGACGCGGCGTGCTCTTCTCTGTCACTTCATTTTTTAGACGGAATTCAAGTCTAGTGCTCCTTGAGTAAATAAAAATCTATTTGTTAGCCGTGACCACTGAATCATTTTCGCGGGTTTTAAATTCAACTACGATAGCTGACATATAATAATAAATACATATATAGTCATGAAACATATATATCACATATAGTGCTTACTGTAGATATCTTACGCAGTCATAATCATGAATATGTGCATTCCTAATCATTAGGTTTGTTTCTGTTTTCTACTGCTTCTCGAGCTATGCCCATCGTTTGGAAGAGTCTCTCACCGCCGTTACGATTTGCGCCCTGTCCGCTGAAGATCCACTGAAAGGAGAGTCGGGAGGCCTGCTCCAGTCTGGGCGGCCTGCGCCTGACGCGCTCTGTTTGCACCGCGTGCGCAGGTCCTGCCCGCGTCGAGCGACGTGGTGCCGTCGATGGTCCTGCAGTTCCGCCTCCTCTCCTTTCCCGGGGAGCGCAGTCACGTCAGCACCGTGGCGGCCTGGGGCGCCTTCCCCGTCTGCGGCTGCGGCTTCGACATCGTCCAGGGGAAGTTCAGAACCCCCCTCCTGAGGGGCGAGCGGGCCCCGGCGCTCGACCAGTTCCGCAAGGTGGAGGAGCTGATGTCGTCCGACCTGGACAACTGGTTGTGCAACCTGTACTTTCAGGTGCGCTCGCGTGACTCACGCCCCGTTTGTGCACCGCGGTTTGGTAGGTCGCCGAGTGCGTGCGCCAGTGCGTTTACCCTACGTGAACCTGGTGGAGTTCGAAGGCGAGTGCGTGCTAAAAATGCTTTAGCATGGAACTTGGAGACTGGCCCTGAATTGTAAACAAACTGCAAAATATGTCCGGATGCTCTGCAAGTGGTGCATTGGTCCAGTTAACCAACAGCTTAATTGCATTACAGAACAAAACACAGCTTTCTGTTATTACAACAGTACATGGATTCCAATTCATTAACATAATAATAATGCCAATAGTCCTAATAATATTAACAGCTAAATGTGTTGGGAAGCTGTGTCTCAGGGCACAATGTTCTGCATGACTGAACTCACACTCAGTCTGTGGGGCCCCCGGCTGCAGGTAAAGAAGCTCCCTCGAGGTGCCTCCGACGGGGCGGAGTACAGCGTGGCCCTGGAGGTCCCCTCCCAATCCCAGCCGTGCGCGGGTGGCGCCCAGGGGCGCGGCTGCGGGACCGTGGAGCCCCAGCCCCAGGGGTCCCCGCTCAGCCTATCCGCGCGCTCCAGGTGCTCCTCCGCGTCACTGCGAGGTACGCCGCCGCCGCCACCGCTGCGGGGGACAAATGTCACTGAAGGTCAGGGGCAGGTAGGGGAGAAGCACCAGACCTCGGTAGCCGTCCTCTGGGGTAATCAAGGGTGGATGTGTGTCCGCCTACCATTTCCTATGCAAAAGTCACCCACTGTTGATACACAACATGCATTAATATTGTCCACAAGCACGTATTTGCATTATTGCACGCAACATATGCTCATCAGTGCACATACTGTGCATGAGACGCAGTGAAACCGCATGCCACAACTCGTAATATAGTCGATGCTTTCGCGTTGTGTTTATTTTGTTGTGTCACGTCGTTTATTAGTCTTAGTAGATCTTATTATGTTTTATGCATTCTCCTCTTCCTCCTCTTAAGTTTTATTTTATGTACTCTCCTCTCCAGTTGTAATGGCAGGGCACATTTATTATATATTGTACCAATCAAAAGTATATAGAGCCATCTCCATCTAAAGCCATAATCAGTGCAATCAGAATGTTACAACAACAAACAATGAACACAATTAGGGTGACAATGAACCATAAAATATACGGCCGAATGCGCTAAAATGGGGGAAGGAAGCACTTCTGGAGGAACTCATTTAACCTTTCCGTGTGTGATTTGCATATTTATATTTTTGAGCTGTGGATATGCTACATTTGTTTGGGAAACAACGATGAGAACAAAGGGCCACATGCAGGGATGAAGCTCATAGGACACGTCGCGTGTGTTTAAAGGGTTTAGGGAATATGAATCGAATTCTAAATGGCAGGGCTGGATGTTCGTTTCGCGAGCTGGTATTAGCATGAGGGGGGAGTGAAAGGGGTGGTCGTGACTCGTGACACCAGTTGATTTTGAACCTGGACGATAATTTGTTTGGTGCTTTACTGCTCCGAGCATGAAGTGTCTGCCTCTCACGCAGAATGTTAAGAATCAGAACCAGTCTACAATTTGTAAACATCACAAATGTCTCATAGCGCAACAATCTCATGTCCCTGCAGTTGGTAGTTTGGAAACTTTAAGGCACATCAAAGTTTCCATTACAACTTTTATTTGAGTAAGCCTGTCTGGCGCACTGAAGTGATGTTAGATGTGCTGTCTAGCGTGATGGATTTCTGTTGAAGAGAATCTGGTTAGAAAGGAAGCTCCAAAGGAGTGAAGGCATCGAATGAAGGCTCTCGCCAATTATAATTGTCTCTGCTCGGGCACTATTAGTGCCTGTCAGCAGTAGGCTGTTTTGCATGTGGCATTTACAATGGAGCAGTGGGAGTGGTGTACAAGGTCGTACAAATATGTGGGATTGTTAGCAATGTGAGACTGATCAGCATACATTGTATAGAGTATTAGGGTTAGGATATAAAAATTTTGAGGCATTGTTTGGAAATACTTTTATCAGCATGGTGTTGATAAAATATGTGCTGCAGCACCTGGTTGAAGACCAGACTTGGATGCGTACGCACTGGTTCTGCAGCCAAGGCCAATGACCCCAGTGCCAGTGGGGAAGTTGTACGGCTATCGGGCACGGGAGCCTTTGGGCTAAGGCCTCAAGTTTCCCAAACAACCTGGGTATTAAAAAGCCTTGAGTGGAAGCAGACAGGAATCACGCAGCAGGTACCAGAGGGACGTGCACTCGAGTGAGCCCCAGTCCCGTTTTCCGCGCTGATAATTTAGGGAATGGAAATGATCCTTACAAATTGGGGTTAACAATTAAACCTACTCCCCTCCATGCTGGGGATAGCTGCCAAGGTCACCAGGGTCCACTATGAGCGTGGAGAAAAGTGCACTGGATATTTATTCTAGCATAAATCAGTCACTGGTACTTACACCTGAAGGGATAGAATTTATTATATATGAACGTGTGGAGAACATGCATTTCTAAGTAATTACTAATAGGGGACTTTATTTATCGAACCCCAGTGGATGTCATCGTGCACCATTGAGTGTCACATTAGTAAAATGGGGTCCAACCGACCTGAACAGCTCACACAATTCTGTCAGACATTTCTGCTTTCGCACCTGTTTACTGCGAAGTTGCCACTGCCAAGACTGTGAGGTTTATATGTGGGTGTGGACCAGAAAGCGTTGCCTGTTTCTTATGAAGCAAGAGTGATTTATGCATGCCCTAATGTATTTGTTCACAAAATCCCTGGCTGGATCGTAACACTTGATGTGTTAAGCTCTCTTCACCCAAAAAATGTGTTAATGTTGACAGATAAGACATCCAGTACTTCAAGTACTTTGACTCCACCTGTCTTACAGGTTGAGAGTTGAGAGATAATACATGGAATTTCACTGGGTTTGCCCAGAGAAACTGCATATTAACATGTGCTATTATACCTCCACTGTAGATAATCCGTATCTTATTATACACACTTTTATTGTATATCCATGCATGCCCCGCCCTGAATGAGTTAAGTATCAAATGCAGACTCGTTTGGTATTGATCTAGCGCAAAGACGAGCCTCCATTATTAATACATCATTTTTTTTGGCAGCACTCATCTTTATTTAACACTGCTTAAAAGTTTCTGGGGTGCTCAGCTTTAAACATCACACAGCCTTTTTAATTACAAATGAGTTGTGACAGGTCTGCTGGGTAGTAACCTGGCCCATTTTAACGTGATGCTGTCTGACAGCTCCATAGTGTTCTCAGAGTGGAGCAACATGTGGAAGAAATTGTTCTTTTACATTTCACAGCTTGTCACTTCCTCTGCAGGACAACCTTTGACCTCCCACAGAGATCCTAACACCCACAGGGGAAGTGTCCCCACTGGTGTTGGGGAAGTACTGCAGGAGATTTATGCTCCTCCACACAGGCGACGAGGGCCGGCCTCAAAACACCAGGCCGGGAGTCGCTGGAGGAGTGAACCTGCTCTCAAACCAAAGCGGAGGGCGTCTCCGATTTCACATCACGGGCGAAGTTTTAAATGCAGTGCGAAGTTTATGTCGCGTTTACGCAAAAAATTTATTCTGGGAGCTTTTGGAGGAGCAAAAGAAAGAGGGTCACAGTATTCAGATGTTGTACTTTGGTCTTAAAGGCGGCTCCTTTCGTGCCAAGGCTTTGAGTTTCATCCAGAGATCATTTCAAGTTTAAAGGAACACAGGAAAGACACCTTTAACCTATCCTGAAGTGATAATCGAATTCAGAACATGAAATGAAATGATAAGACTTATCAGATGTCTAGCGCTCAGGCCAATGTTAAGACCCCAAATGTCTTTACAATGAACTTACCTTGGTTTATGATCTGTGTCGACAGAGGACTTTCTGTTCTTCATGTTATGAAGGTGAAGGTTTGAGGATTGTTTGGAGGATGTGGAAGGAGAGTCGTTCTGTCTACTGCTTAGCCCTACCCACACGTCTGCATGTGTAAAGCTTACATTGCACACACTGTACCCAAAGCTCTTCTGTTGGCATGAAAAGCTGTATGTACGTGTATTTGTGTGTGTGTGTGTGTGTGTGTGCATGCATGAATGTGTATGTAGGTGTGTGTGTGTGTGTGTATGTGTGACAGTTTGCAACAAAAAAAGAATGTAATCATAATATTACATAATTTATAAAGAGCAGAATATTCCACAGTAATATATAATGTCGCTGGAAGCGTTATGGGTCAAATGACCTTTACCGTTAACTGGACGATCTGTTCACACTGGGTTTGTTTGAATTAAAGTGACTAATTAAATTAGGATTTTATTGTGCGACTGCTTTTCAGTATACTGTATATTCGTCCTGAGGACACAATGTGTCCTAAATGTTACAGTGTTATAAATATTGCACAAAATACGTATCTCAGTACCACAGTTTATAGCATGCATTTTGCAGTCACTCTTCAGCTATGTCATCAGAATATATGCTCTTTTTAACTGGATGACAATTTCTTGGACTTCATGACTAATCTCTTAGGAGTGCATCTGTGTACCTCCAGGATGAGATCCCTTAGGATAGGGTAGTGGTAATGAGGGGTTAAATGCAATGCAGTATCATACCCTTTCAATCACTGTGTATCTTTTCCCCTATTAATTATCCACTGTCAGTGCCTTTAAACAGTTCTTTACTCTTGAAGTTGACATTTTAACCTTTGCAATTCACAGTTTGAGTATATAAATATGAAGGCATGAAATGAATAGAAATAGAACAAGACCCTTGAGAAACTCTTTATTTTAAATTCATGGGCCAAGATGTTTTGAAGAAATGTTATTTTATTCTATTGTTACACATAACAATACGATGACAATATGTTTGAATATTGCTCTCATGTATAGTAGGAGAATTCATAAAGCTCTTTCATCTCAAATATTCTCAGACAGAATTGTAATTGTGTTCTCAGACTTTCTAGCTGTCATGCTACAGTAAAACATAGCCCATTAGACAGTCGTTTGTAAAACCCAAAAGTTATTCAAAAAAAAAAAAAACACACAAAAGCAACAATATATTTACATTAATATGTTTACTGTGTGCATTCATCAACAAAAGGGAAAACTCAAGGGTAATTAATAATTCATGTCTCCAAGGTCCATTGCACCTCTTGGCCAATCACAGCCCAGGTGAGGGAGACCAGCTCGGCCGGTCATGGTGTTCTCTTAGTGAAGGGCCCGGTCCTTCGCCGTGAGTGGCCAGGGGCCATTTTCTTCAGTGCACAGCTCACACACGGCTCAGAGACCAGGGTATAACAAGGAGCTGTTGTTCCCCCTCTGAGAATGAGGGTAGTGGCTGTGGACCTTCAAGTTCATGGACATAGCCTGTAGCTGTCAACACTGTGCTAATTCTGGCTCGACACCATCTGAGCATCAGGGTAGCGAACATAATTAAACCCGAAGCTGCAGTGTGGTGTTCCCCCATTAAAAATCCACGCCATGGAGGAGTTATTGAGCGAGTGTGCCGCTGACAGGCTTTATAGTCGACTGAATAAGGAGCCCAGAGCCGAACACAGACTGACACACTCCTCTTTAGACCAGTGGGCTTGCCTTACAAACTGAAATACTTGAAGCCGGATAAGAAACAAAATAGGCAAATCCAGTACAGTATGATTCTTGATATTTGTTGGCACATGCACGTCATATAAGTGCCTTTGTTGGAAAGAAATGATTTTTTATTGTCCTTTCTGAGTGGTTTATCATCCAAATAAAGCAGTTTAAAGTGATTGAGCCATTTTTATCGGACAGTTTGTGGCTATGGCCTTCCTGTTGATGTAACTCCTTGTTACTTTATCAATCAGAAGAAATGATTGTGAAGGTCTCTCTGTCAAGCTTCAGCATATTTTTTAATTCTAGTGCATTAACTAACTTATGGCTTTTGTTCGGTAAAAAGAAAAACATATGTTTCATTTGAAATAGCTGCGAAACTGAAAAATATAGTATATTTGACTTTCTCTCCAATTCTACGATTTCACAATACTCAGTTCAATCTGTGGCATTGAATTTATGGAAAGAGACTTTTTTATGAAAGTTCAAAATGGGATGTTTCATGGAGTCTTAAATGTGTGTGGTGAAATGCTCTGTCTGCCTCACTATCAGCCTGTTTCAAGAATAGCATTCTATAAGCCAGTGCAAATAGTTTATTGAATGCCTTCCTGTGCATTTTATCCATTGTCTTGTGTATGTGAACCTCTGAGGGTAGCATGCAACATGTAACTTGTCAAATGTAAATTTGACATATGAAAATTTATCATTCAAATGATGAAAGGCTAACCGTAACATGCATTTTCCCCTCGTAAAAAAAAATTGCAGATATTTAAATCCATAACCTTGTAACTGTAGGCATTTTGAATGTGTACCAGCCAAACCACTAATTAAAAAGTACAGCAGCCTTAAAATAAAATCTGATGTCAATGTCAAGAAGTGGAGAGATAGAGCAAGAGGGAAATGGCAGCATTCAGCAAGCTAAACAGTCCTGCCATTAAGTACATTTTAGCCTTCAGAGGAATTCCTGATATGTTGCCTATATTTAAAAGTTATTATTACGGATATATTTAATCCTGAAGCGAGAGGAAAAATTATATCATCTTGGAAGTTTCCATATTTATTATATAGATGTGACTGGCTGCCGAAAAAAGCGAGAAGGAAAAAAAAGTTTCTCATAGTGAAATTTTTACATGTATCAAGCTAAGGTTTACTTAATTAGAACCTCCAGGCAATGAAGGAACCCTTTTTTAAATTCTGCGAATGTTAATATGCTAAATAATGCAAAGCCTTAGCTCTTCAAGCATGAGACACACATCTGGCGGCTTACCATTTAAATTACAGCAAAAAAAAAAAACACTTCAAAAGTAATTTTCCAAAAGGAAGGAAGAATGGAGAAATGTATTACAACTAAATTTAATTTCTTTTTCGATTTTTCATCATGTCTAATTGCGTGCATTAGAGCGATTTCACTCACAAAGTCTGCTTTCCGATTGTGAGAGATTTGCGCGGAAGGAACTTTTGTGAGTGGCTCGCTCTCTTGCTCGCTCTTTCTCTGGCACAGTGTGAACTGGCTCTGTGTCTTTGTTGTCATTCCGGAGTCTCAAGACAGTGCAGCAGAACAGATTTCACCTGCGTCAGAGTTTAGCTGCCACACACGTTAACCTGTTACAGGGGATTAAAAATGTACAGTGACTGCTCTCAAAATGTTATATTCATCCCTCTTTTGGAGTATTTTTTTTGTTTAAGCAACACAGTTTTGGTTCAGATTGATGGTAAATTATCATTTAATCAGGGAAATTATTTTGTACATTTTGAGCATAATAGCAAATGTAGAACACATTTAAGCATGTATGGAATGTATTGCAGGACAAGTTTACGTGACATGTTAGTGATAGTGGCAAAAAATGACTATAATTAAAGTTACAATTTAGATAACTGGCATATATGTTTGCACATTTAGGTTGGAGGATAACAGTGCATGTTTAATATCTATTGCATTTATGGACAACAAAACAAAACAAAAACAAAAACACATGCACACGCACATACACACACACACAAACACACACACACAGACACTAACGGTATTTATGCTTGCCTTGATATTTGTAATTAACCATAGCACAGGTTCATAATTGTATTGTTTTTGTTTATTTCCCCTTTTAATTGTGGTTTGTTAGGCGGTGTCAGTAAGTAAATGATGCACACAAAAGTAACAATTCCTCTGTTTCTTTTTTTCATCTTTCTTCCTCTCCCTCTTTTCACTATTTTTATCTCAAATGCCTTGCTATTAGCACCACACAGAGATGGCGTACAGAAATGTGTTATTGTGTTACAGGAAAGGATTCGAGTCAAGTGATCCCAGAAAATGCAGAGCGGGCGAGCGGTGCCTTCCCAGTGAAAGGAGACACTGGAATGTACTACAAGGTAACAGTGTGATTGGGGAAATGTTTCTCCTTCAAAATAGGCAACCCTTGCCATTATTATCTGAGATTTGTCAAAATACGTTTCACACTAACAGGTATTTTCGCTCTTCAAAGCCCGTTTTTGATCTGCTTGACATGCCAAAGCAACTCAAATTCTGTGAAATCAGCAATGCCAGCGAACCTTTTTACTGCTCGCAACACGCCTCTTCCTGAGCTACAGAGGACTTAAGCTAAATTAATCAAAGCCTGTAAGTTACCTGCCACACTTTGAAGTGGTAATTGCTGAATTGCCTTCTTTGCTAATCTGGCATTGCTGTCTCGCATTCCAGCTGCCAGTCGGCTTTCGATGCAGCCTTTTGTTGTGAGGTTATTGTTGTGGCTGTTTTCGATGACGACTTTACCGCCTCATACGCCACACAAGCACACATGCACACACGCCCATAAAACACATTCTTAAATGGCCCTACCACCGCAGTTTTCCAAATCCCTCACAACTGCTAGACAAAAATAAAATAGCTAGCATCAGCCTTCAAAAGTTAATTCCTCTGCTGAACTTCAAGAACTTTGAAGAGCAGAAGAACCCCAGCTTTTTGTTTGTCGGAGTTTTTAAACCAGTTGTCTAATGATTAAGTGCACTAATCTCAAACATGCCTCAGCCAGGGCGCACAGGATCGAATTTCAGGCCCTCAAACTGTAGCTCAGGGCTAATTAAAACATTTTCTGGAGGTGAACCGTTCCCCAGAAACATGTTGTTGTGAATCTGTCATCTAGGGTTTTTTTGTCTTCTCTTTAAAAAACGGATTATCTTTTATCTTTTTAGAAAGCATGAAGGCCAATGCCGACTTTATCTCCACTCTTCTGTATTTACAGGATTTCTCAGGTGTAGGGGCTGAGAAAGATAGGGCACATTTCCAACTGGAGACCTCATTAACATACATTACTAGCAAGTATTCTGCAAGTTGTAGCACAATTCCTAAGCTCACCCAAGGGCGAAGCGCACTTGACAGGACGATGGAAAGCAAGCTGTTAACATGTTGGCGGCTTAACAAATAATATTAGCATCGCAGTAGTTTTGTGAAATATTTAAAAACGCATCTTCCCTAACTCCATTTGATTTTGTTTATGGATTTATGGCTCTAAATAACTGCTGTGGATAACGTGTCATCTGCTCAAAGATGCTGTTGAGCATTGTGAAAGACAGCACCACATTATGTTTATTGGTATATAAAATCACCAGCTTAGGAAAAAGTTGCGTATGGTGTCTGGCATTATGATGGTTGTCAAATTTTCATACCTGACATTTTGATTGTGTGACAGGGCAAAGGTCTGACATGCTGTTGTGCAAAATAAGTGGCTGCTGCTTTGACTATCTATTCCTGTTTTGTGTCTCTTCTTCCTTATTTTTTTGATGAAACAGAAGAATCAAAGCCCAAAGATCAGTGGCTCAAACCCATGTCTGAAAGTAAACATGCCACCTCTTCAGTGTGGCAAACAGGAAATGATCTCTGTTGAGGAGCTGGAGGAGTACACATTCTCCCTACAGTAAGTTTCCATTTAATTTATCTGCATAACACGAAGACGGAAATGTGTGCGTCTGTTTTGCCTTATTCTGTGCTTTGCATGTTTGATTTTATCATCAGTAGCAGCACAATGTGTTTTAAGGCCTATTCCATAATGCCATTGGGAATTGCTCGGTGAAAAGCTCATTGGCTCAGAGGATAGTACCGTAATTAAGTGGCCAGTAGACTGGCTAATGTAGCAGCAACACTAGTGAAACCCACATATTTACCCATCTGCTTTTCATTCAAGCAGCATTCGTGATTTCACCATTGTGGTTCATCCTAGGTTGTTACATGAGACCTTAAACAATTTAATAGATTTTTTTAAAATACAGTCACCAAAGTTTAAAAAATCTGCCCCTTTCATACACGTCACAAAGCAGGTTATGTTCTTTTTTCCCATTCACAAACATTTTCATTTAAGCAAGAAAAAAAGCTCATACTACCTGTAGTTTTTCTGTTCCATGAGGTAAATAACATCAATAATGGTGTTTAGACTGATGGTAAAATAATAGATTTTCAAAATATAATTTTGGAATATGCAAATCACCACTTATGGGAAATAACGAAAATGCTAATAGACATCCATTTTTGTTTCTGTTCGTTAATGCAAGACTGCATAAACTGATTAGTTCGCAATTACATATTTTGCCGTGTGAATTTTTATATTTTATGCTCTGTGCATAGATCTGCTGGCATCTGTATGATGTCATAAGAGGAATGGTTACATATACAATGATCTAATATGCCAGTCTTTAGAGCCACAACTGTGAGCACCTTGTGGCAGAAAATGTACTAGTATGTATATAGAGAAAAGGTAAAAAAAATAAATAAATAGCAATGAAGCTTCTGTACACTTGGAGGAAGATGTGCTGAATCAGTCTGTATATTCCAGCTGAGCAATTAAAAATGAACATGCATTAGGTATACTTAAATTTTACTTTCTTTGACCACTTTAAAGCTTGTGACAAAATTGTAAACAAGGCAGAGTTGGAAGAGGGGTTTTGACATTTTTATACAGTCTTCATATCAATTTGTGCAGCATATGTATAATTTTGAATTCATTTTCTGATAATTGAGGGATATTACTGCCATCTAGAGAACCACCAGAGACTGCTTTCAGCCTTGGGAGTGTTGTTCTTCAAACTACAGTAGATTTTTATGACATGTCAGTATGTGCTTCTCCGCAAGTTCTGACACTGACGTTTGTGACTACATAGTGTATGCATGCCTGTGTATTTTCTTCAGTAACCCATATGATTTAATGTTTTCAAAGGCATGTTGTTCAAATGACATACTGTACATAGTTTGAAAATCAGCAATGATGAATACAGTATAGCTGTTCATATATTTCACTTTCATATAAAAATGTGCACCCCCAATTCGGAGTGCATTTTTGGTCAAGGTTCAAGATATACAGCAGGAGCTCGAGGAAGTATTTAAAACAAAAACAAAGATATACATAAGTGCTCCTTTCTGCTTCGATATGTATGGCTGTTAAAATTTAAACTCAGGGTGCGAGCATATTTGGTCAGTGCTGAAAGAAGTCATTTGTTGGTAGGGTTATTGACAGAGCTGCTGGTTAAAGTGCCTCGGTGTGTGTGAATTACGGTTTCACGCCCTGCTGAGGAGTGCCTGTCAGCGCTAAGTGATTTACATTTCACTGTGGCGTTCTGGATACGGCTCTGAAGTTTCTGCGTTTATCCGTACAGCTTAGTGTGCCAGGTGCCAGCAGGTATGGAATACGCACACCCACAGCGATGCCTGTTCCAGAAGCTGTCCATGCAGAGTCACACTGTATTAGAAGGGGACGTGGAGAAACCCTGAATGGCACATAATGGCGTTCCACACACACAAAGAATTTGTGGAATATTTTTAGGAATTATTAAAAGGCTGCAGTATATTTATGAAGAAAATTCTCTGAATGCCATACCTCCTACAGTGAAAGCAGTTCATAAATATCATTTGATATAGTTTCACTTGGTCGGATGGTAAAACTAGCTCACGGTTTCCTGTCTCTCAGTTTGAGTATATTTCCCCTGTTTTTTTTCCTTCTGGATTTACATATCAAAAAGTGAGCTGTTCGTTACCAACCTCAAAAGCGACTTAACGAAATAAATATCCATGGCACGATAATAACCGTAAACCATAAATTACAATTTCAAAGAAAACACAATACGGTACAGTGCAAGTATTGAGTATTGACAATAGCAGTCAATTTTAGCAAGATGAATCGACTATGAAAATTCAGCAGGAATCATTTTGTGGAGCTTTCTGTACAGTCGTGATCTGTTTGAAGAAACATGAAAGGTATTCTGTGACCCTCCACCTTATTTGATGTCTGCACGTCTTAACAACATTTCTTGAGAAATGTAAACGAGGAATATTAAAGTGTTTGATTAAATCCGCTGTTATTCAGAAAGCCATCTTGAAGCCATAATTGCTTGTATATTAATTATTCGTGAACAAACTAATTCCTATTGCCTAGTGTCTATTCAATATAAAACAAATGCTGCTTGTTATATTACATGCAATGATTATATTCCTAAGGTGGGGATTTTGATACAAAGCCTTTACTGGACAGTTACTGTAAATTATGTGTATGTGTATGTTTATGAAGTGCAGCCATTTATGATGAGTGACCATCCTCCAATTTGGGGGTCTTCACCAGAAATTCTCACTTTGTTGATGACACGGCATATTTATGTAAAATTAAGCCTGGGTAACTACATGTAATGAGTAATCTTGTCTGGTTTGCAAGAAGTATTTTTGGCAATTTATCATTAAATTGATCAGCTAAATCTTTTGATTGGAAGATCCATATCATCCGCAGGCTATCCGCCGATGTTAATACTTCATTTTTTTATGTTTATGTGTTTGTTCGTTAATTAGTCTATGGTGCATGTTTCAGCAATGTTATCAAACGGAAAAAAAAAATTCTCTCGTTTTGGGGAAACCTGTTTTAATCAAACTCACTTTCACATAACAATTAGATCTAATTAGCCCAATTATCAAGACTCTAATTACACTGAAATGTACCCCCTAAATCTCATATCAATTATATCTGTGACTTTTCTTGTTAGAAAAAGGAAAAAAAGGAGAAGAAAAGGAGAAATATAACTGTGGCTTGGCCTCCAGAGGCAGCAAGATGCTGTCTTCCTTCATGTTCCTCTTTGTATTTCTCAGTAACAAGCATTCTGTGAGTTTTACTTATTTTAACATGTTTTATACTGTGTTTAATATCTTTTCCAATGGTCGTAGATTGTGCAAAAAAATAAAGGAGTGGTTATACTGCAGTCCTATTACACGAATAGACATGAAAACAAGAAAAGTTCCCCATGAAAATAATATGTTTATTATTATACATTTTTTACGGTACATTCTGTAACTGAAGAGATAACAGACTCGTTGAAAAACATTGCTTAGCAGATGCAACAAAAAAAGGTTACACTCATATTGGTTCATGTTTGTTTGCCATGGCTGTTTCCCTTTGGCCAATTATGGGTGTTGGTGTATTTGCAAAAGGGCAGTATGTACTGCAGCAGTCCTATAGAATAACATACATCTTGCTGAACAGTTATGGACTTCAGACATGAAAGGCCTCTGTTTGTACTGCCTTTCATCAGAGGAACCTAACCACCGAAACACATGATTGCTTGACTTTTTATCTCCTGAATTTATTCCCAACCGCTCCAGCTAGTTTGATACACTGAGCTGATTCAAACATACTCTATATATAAGACAGTTGGATATTATGAAATATATAAATAATTTATTCAATTTGTTTTTAATAATTTTTCCAATTTTGTCTTACCAACAGTAACTCAATGACATAGACTGCTGTTTGTGATAAGATGTACAAACTTGTCATGCAATACTTGCAGGTTCAATCAGCGATCAAGCATTATATTTTGCGCAGTAGCCTAGACATTATTCATTATCCAACATAGCAAAAAGAGAGGCAATGTTATCTATTTAATTGAGCTGCATTCAATATATCTTGCCTTAACTGTGTTTTTAGCAGTTTGTTGTGACTGACTGCATGCTGCATCCAACTGGACTAATAAACAACCCCCTCAGCCGCCATTCCTTGGAGCTGGAATCAGTCAGAAATGTCGAACTGTTCTTAGAACGTAAAAAAATTGTAAAGTCGACAAGAACAAAGTGACCTATTTTTCAGTCTTCAGATGTTGAGAATCCATTTTCCACTTGTTCCTGGGCTGCCTCCATGCGCGAGTCCCTGCTACTCCGTCCGCGCGTATCAACGCTGGCTACAAACCACCACGGGGTCAGGATCAAGACTTCTCCGGAGCTAGGGGAGGGAATCTCTCTCCTTTTGTCTGTCATTCACGCTGCTCCCTGCTCGCGAACACTCTGAAGCGAGGGCCCTGTCTTCCTGGATACATCCTGCTCTTATTGTTGTTGGAAACGGATTGCGTGGCGTCGTTAAATTGATAAGATCCAGGCATTGCGGTTTTGGGAACGAGGGCAGGGACGTAAATTCACATTTGTTTATTTGTGATGCACTGCGCAGCGCAGCTGCAGGTGCTTGAAAACAGACGAGAGGAGGAGGAGAGGAACAAGAGCAGAACCCGCAACCCCGCGCGGCAACCGTCAGCCGGTATCTGCATCCGGCGGCGCAGAGAAGCTGATCCTATTGAAACCGGGCAGAGGTCAATCAATTCTGATGTAATTCGGCGCGGGTGCGGACCGAGGCGGTGGTGGTCACCCCCCCGTTCTTAGGGCTCCGTTTCTGCACTCGGAGGCAGGAAGGGGAGGTGAGGCCGCGGCGTGGCCCCCCGAGCGGCTCCAGCGCAGATGTTGGCCTCACCTCTCTCGCTCGGGGTGGATGTGCTCACTTCAAGCAAATCAAAGCTGTCAGCTCTGACAGGGGCCTGCTCCGACGCTATTGGCTGGGCCGGGGCGAGGTGGGCGGGTGATTTGTAACGGGCTTGGCGCGGCCCCGCTGACTGGCCGCGTTAGATGTGCTGCATTTCCCACAGCCTCCTGATCGCGCGGCGGAGGGAGACGTGTCGCGCGCCCTGCAGGGTCACCCCAGGGGGCAGGAGGGCAGGCCTTTGTGCCTTTCCCCTTCAGCTCGGTCTGAAACTTAGCGTGGCTCCTGTGTGTTTCGCATGCTAGAAAACCAGCTATTGTTTTCCTGCCTTGATTTGATTTGGTTATTCTTCAGCTTTGAATGCTATACTGTTTTGTAGTTGAGTAAAATTGTGCATTTTTCTCTGACCGTGAATGTCAAAAGGCACTTGTATTTAATATTTAAATTATTTTTAAGTAAAAAAGTATTTAATTTTTATATAACATGTTGTTTTTTGGAGCCTATGGCATTGTAAAATCAAGATACATGTATGAAAATGCATCCCTGAGAAAGTGTTTGGGTTTACTTACATTACCAAACACAAATGTAGTACTGTAGAAGGCCTGCAATGGAAAGTGATATGCATGTGCTCTCCAACCAAACACTTCAACTGGGTTTATGTTTTTCAGAGGACAACTTTAGGGGTCCTTCAAAAGAAAAAAAATATATACATTCACATAGTAGAGAGTATTTGTTTCCACAATGCATATTAAATTATTACTGTTTGCAAAAAAAGAAATCAATATTATTTGGCTTGAGAAAACCTTAAGCGAGATTAATTTCCATTCATTTCAAATATCGCCACATTCCCAAGCTTGTGTTCGTCAACTTGAACAAACAAAAATTGATCTCTGAACAGCCCTTCTGAACCATTGTCCTAAAAGCACATCCATTGTGTATTGTCTGTCGAACTGCAGTATTCTGGAACCGTAGCCTGACCTTTAACCCCGCTGGCGAGACACGCCTCTCTAGCCGTCTGATCTGCCTCAGTCCCATTACACCCAACGCGTACAGCAGGGCTTTCTCTTCCCCACTGTTTCTCTGGGTACTGATACAATTTGTTCTGCATTGTTTGGCTGCTGAATGGACAGGAACTGATCCCTTTGAAGTTGTACAGTCCTACAGAAAAAAAACAAAAAAACAAACAAATGCTGATCTTGGTAATCTCGCATAGCTAATAACGTGGAAAGAAAGGTGATTACCAAATGAGAAAGGAGGCTTTAATGGCTCGCCGTTTTTGTCTTCCCCTCTGAGTCTCTGATGAGGCTGAGGGGTGGGGGGTGGTGAAAAGTGGCGCATCTTGTCTGATTCTTTGCTCGGCTGCCCGGTCCCCGAGTGGAGATCCAACCCCAAATCGTCTCGGGGGGGTCCGCAGCCAGCTCGCCCCGTAGCGCGTGGATTAGAGCGAGCCTGCCGCACCTCCTGATTGAAGGGACGCCGTCTCTGCGGGCGCGGGCCCCTCGAACGGGGCTTGCGTTGTGGGGGCGATAAGAAGGCTCCAGCGACGGCAGGTTTGACGCACTCGCCGTCTGCAGGGAGCGTGCTCAGTGGCACGGGGCCGGTTCGCCCGTCTGGTGCGCGGGTGCGGCCTCACAGGTGTGTTCGGCTGGCGGCTCTCTCTCCCCCCTCCCCCTGCAGTGATACATGCAAGACGGGACGCCATAATCGCATGTCGTCCTCCTGCGCTTCGGCTTGGGGAAATCACATAAATCGAATCAAGGAAGTCATAATTGCAGTAATGGCGCTTGTAATATGTAATCACATCCCGGCGTTGGGCAGCTGCTATCGCTCTGGCTTTCACTGCGAGGGCCGTGATGCGCCGGTCGCGTTACTGAATCCGAGGTAGCGCAAAAACCCAATAAGAAACTTTAATACAGAGGATTACATTAAAGGTCAAAGTGACACTTGGGGTGTGGAATGCAATCTCCATGAATGTTGTGTTTAAGGGAGGACAGGGAAAGACCTGGAGTCTTTGTCCCCGGTGCTCGATAATCCGGTGGTGTCAGAACCTTTATTAATCGCTGGGGGATCTGCCATTCCCTTGGTTCTAAATCCTCTGGTGCTGTTGAATGGGTCTATAAAATTTGACTTGTTGCATTTATTAAAATAGCTACCTCACATACACAAAATGATCTGCTCACGCGGGGAAGTAATGGGGTAGGGCGATGAGCAGAGCCGCATACCATCCAGCCTGCCGCTCCTACGCTGCCATTTATCGAGATTCCAACACTTAACTACGTTCCTGCATATGAAAAGCACCTGCCAGCTATTAGTCAAACAAGGTTTTCTAATTAAATGGAACATCTTTTTTTTCAATACTTTTGATTAGGTTAGAGAGCTCCTGCTCCCATCTCCCACTCTCTCTCAGCTGCAAATAATTCTGATAATTTGGCAGAAAGGCATTACGATTCTAATTGCGCAATGTATCTAATTCTGCAGCTGAGTCACGTCATTACTTTCCTCTACAATACCCCAAATACCTGCTTGTTTCATATTTTCTCAATGAAACTGGGCTGTTGGTATCTTCCACTGCCAGCTAAATTTAGAAGGTAGTGCCTGTGGATCTGCAGATTTCAATCTAATTGCAGAACTGTAAAAGAACAACTGTAAAATAAATCTGAAGAAATTAAATTGTTTAAAGCATAAGCACTCATTCAGGAAAACCCAGAAGGCATCCAAATCACTAAATCATCTGAAACCTTGTAACTGTAGTGATTTTTATTTTTTTATGTTTTTGGCTGTGGATGTGCTTTCATGCCAAGCTTGATGCAGTTATGCAGTTAAATTGGTGATAGATTTTTTGGTAGAATGCACTGCTCAGTGAAACAAACCTTGGGAAAGGAATGTTTTACCCTTCAGCCTTCTATCCTTTTAATTAGCAAATCATGTACCAAAATTATGATTTCTTTGTATATTTGCAATAGCAAGATGTGATCATTGTATGGTTACATTTTTGATACATCCAGATTCAAATGGCAGTTTTGCTGCTTGGTGCTATTCCACATTTAACCCAACATTTGCTACAGGTAATCAAGGGCGGGTTGCACCAACACTGAAGCCCACACAGAGCTGTACTGAAGTATGATGCTCTTTCTGTCTACAGTGCTTCCTGACTACAAGAACCCAGTCACTGTACACATATCATTCTCATATGGTGACAATATCCCCGGCCTCGGTGAAACATTGTTCTGGTTAATTACCTCAAGGCTTGTAAAGCCAGTGTTTCCATTGCTAGCAGAAACAACAGCATTACATGGCATCCCTTGAAGCTTTGATTGAAGCCTGTTCACTTCTTGGTTTCAACACTTGCCATGTTTCACAAGGTTTTCCTGGGGGACAAATAAACCAAAGTAACACTTATAAACGCTACACTCTTCCCTCTGTTTTTTAAACACTGATATACTTTGTTTCCTACAGTATAATGTTGCTTTTTAACTTGCGTTTAGAGCTGACCACTGAGTTTAGACATTTTTTTTCAAGCAAGAGTAGCTCACATTGATATCTTACTAACTTTGCAGATGTTTTTACACAGTCTCTCTGTGTCTTGAAAAATAAACAATAAACATGCCTTTTAATGTGCCAGTATGGTGTGAAAGAGTTGAGTGACAAACACAGTGTTTTTTACTGTGGCAAAAAATGGTTGTAGAAGAGACTAAGATAACTTCTTTTTCATCAAAGCCCATGTGTAGAACTCTGTAGGACTATGGAATAGTCTAAGTATTTGCATCTAAGTATGCAAATATTCAAGCATACTTAGATGTGTCCTAAAATACTTTACTACTATACTATGATACTTCTAATCTGACAGTTTTCCACCAGTGACTAAAGAAAACACAGCTGCTTCACCAGTCAGCAGTGCTGTGCTTGCATGCTGATTATGGGCACTGTGTGAAAATTCACGTGTGGAAATATGGAAACATTCTGAGTTAGACAATATTTTTATAAGTCTCTGTGTATTGGTTCTGTCACGGTCAACACTCAGGCTAGGAATACTTTATTGCTTTCACTTTACACAAGCTTACTTTATTTATTCGTTCTTGATGGGTAGGGGGAATAACAAGTGTGTGGGACATAATGCACCTGATTAAGTGTTTGTGTTGCAGTAATTTGGAGATGAGATAAAAATTTAATTCTAAAATACAAGTGCCGCAGTTTGTTAATGTAACTCACCATAAGATGTCAGATCTTAATCTTAATGATATGTACGTACACTGAATGGTAACTTAATATCTGAAAGTGGATTCACAAATAAGGGTTAATACGGACTTTGCATTTGCTTTTTCAAACGTAATAAGCCAAGTGTTTGTGTGTTTTAGTTAACACCAATAATCAGTTTTGATCTGTCTCTTAACTCAAACCTTTGCAAAAATATTTATCTTTTCTGCAAATTCTTTGTTGCTGCTGCACGAGGTCCTCGTAGATTTTCAACTGTAAACAGAAGAACTCTCGTCTTCCCTGTGCCTTTTTCAGTCTGAACTTTAGACTGTGTGAAACATTTGCTTTTCTGGACATGACCTACAGTAAACAGAACTACGGCACACAGGATGCACACAAACACAAATGGCAGCATTCGTTGTGGATGAAGTGCGCCTTTTTTCCGACAGCATTCATTCACTGAAAGCGGCAATGTTGGAAAAATAGTTTCTGGCATATTCAAAAAAAAAAAAAAAACAATGCCCATGGCCTAAATAAAAAAAGTGACAGAAAATAACTTAATCCTCAAAATAAAGGATAAGTCCAGTCTTTAAGTGGCTCCAGATTTAGAGCTTTAACCAAAGGCAAAAATATTTCTCAGGGTTACCTTCATGCTCTCTTCCCTGCAGCCATCTCAACATAAATCTGCTGGAAACTCAACGCCAATGCTTTGCTTAAAGTCCATCATCACCAATACCAACTTAAAGGCTTAATGCTTGTTACCACTTGCTGTTCACTTCATGCTATTTTTAAAGAGCATTAGTTCCATTTCCATGTTATATAACTAAGAATGATCAAAGAGATACTTTCTTCTGTAGCATATCTAGGATAAAGGTCAATGAAATACTCCTTTAGTTTTTTTAATGAAGTAGCACAATGTTTCATAGAGGCAATGTCTATGATAGACAATGCATGTACATTTGTGGTGTGTGTGTCTGAAATTGCCTGTTTTGACCTTATTTGCAATATGTGAAGAGGTGTGAAGTCATGAAAATTGTTTTCAGTGGTATTTAATCATTTACGAGAAGTGATATTACAACAGTGAACTACTCAGAAGGTGCATGTGTAGGACGACACAAAAACATTGACTGTCAATTTACAGTAAATTACTGATTTAATAATTGCTGTACTTTTACAGTAAGCTTCACAGTAATTTACTGTTAACCAATTAGTAGTAATTTCCTGTAACATATTCTAATTAAATGACAACTATATACTGCCATTTCACATTAGACCATTACTACTGTGATATAGCTGTGTACAAGTGTAGAATTACAGTAATCAACTGCTTCTGAATTGCAGTAATCACCTGTATTTTCACAAATCAGCTGTAAAATGAATGTAACTCAGTAGCCAGAAATTTACTGTAAAAGTAGTTCGTATTGTTACATAATGTAAATTTTTCAGTGTAATGTAATTTGACAACACCTTTTTGAATCAGGTAAAAAATTAAAACATAGACAATATCCATTTTACATATTAAGCAGTTTCTTATGGTATCAAAATTTATGACACCATAAATAATTTATTAGAAGCTTATACAATGACAACCGCATACTAACAGGTTCTTTTAAATATTTTTTTATTATGCAAGACAATGCAAATGTCTGTTTTAAATGTTACTGTACAACTGCAATAACACTGAAACATTCACCATGATTTTCAACAAAAAATTTAATTAAATTAGGTTGACCCTGAAATCCAATCTTAGACGTGCAAACTCTGTGGTTGAAGCCGCCCTCTTCTTTTATTTTGAGCCCCTCTCTGAGTTGATGCCCAAGAAGCACCTGTAAACAAAAGGCTTTTAGTTTCATAGCTAGACATTTTTAGCATTGTTTTTTTTGGCATTTGACATTGTACAGGGAATAATGCCTGCTCAACCTGGCTCTATACTTACGAAAACCTCCACAACCTTCTGTTGCTCCACACTTCCATGTCATGTCATTATAATTTAATTCATCACACAACAACAGCCTGATAAGGCTGGCTCGTCAAAAGCATTGCAATTGAAAAACATTCAATTAACCTGAGAAGTTGACTAATAATTTCTGTATAAAATTACGTTAAATCACGCAGTGCCCACTTCCCAAATAGTTCTACCTTAGCACTTTGATATCGGATATCGGTTGCTCACAAAACTTGTAAGCAATCTCATTTCTAAAGAAGTGTGCATTAATTGCTCATCCATACATTCACGTAATGATTTTAGATTTTTCAGCTAACATGAAGATAACGTTTACCACCATAATCCAACACAGCACACTCCAGCTACAAAGCCTTAGCTACAAATGAAAGCACAGTTAAAAGATTTTAAAATGTAGCTATATATTTAGCTAAATATATTACCGTAATAATGGGGAAGCCACTGTTAGCAAACCTATCTGAATGCTGAAATAGCTTAATACTGCTTAATACTGTATCTGTCTGATAGTCAACTCCACAGGTACTGCATTGCTAGATTTTAACTACAGCCGCGAAATCCCATAATGCTGCATGGTCCAATTCAGTTCAAATTTCACCATTTTTTTGCTGTAGTCCTTGCATTTATCTCTCAGTACTATTCAGATTACATTGTGAAATATTATTGTTAAATCTTGTAAATTCCAGGTAACCATTGATTTCACAGAAAAATGGAAATATTGTAGTCTTGTAAAACTCCATTTTTGGGAGTGTAAATCTAAATTTACTCATTCCTACCTCACTTTTTCTTGTTCTTGTTTTGTTATTTTATTTGGTTGAAGGTGTAAAGATGGAATATCTGTGGTGATTGCAGATTTCACATCAGGTTTTCTTTTAAAAGTCTCTTTGTTAAGGCAGCAAAAAAAATAAATAGTATTCATAAATCATGAACATCTTCATTACAAGGATGATTAAGTGAGGTTTTATTTACTAATTTTGGGAAATGTAAGCATAGCATAGCGTAGCATACTACAAACATCTCTGGTACATTTAATCCACTGGGTAACTTCACTGGTGTGGACATGCAGAAAATATGCTTATGAAAAAAAGGTTTTTGGTAGTTTGGTAAATTAACAACTGATTTCTTCATTGCAAGCATGTGATAACAATATTGAACAAAATAGATATGTTTGAAATTGTAGTGCATGCTTGTAGGTTTTACATTGTTTTCTCTGCAGCACTGTATTGTACTGCATGCTAACATGTATATTTGTCCCTAAACTGCTGACTCAGCATTCATAATAAGACTCCACTTTCAAAAGCTGAAAGTGATCTAATGTTCATCTTTTGAGAAACCTGATAACGTAAGATAATTTAACACTTCAGAAAGCGCATTCCTGGAGGGGTTGGAGATGTTCAGTTTAGTTTATTGTGACTTGATGTAAGAAATTGCTGGCAACATCCTGTGACTTAATTTTCTCCAAATTACACTCATTTGGACTCAAATGCAACAGTTCACTTGGTCGCTGAAAACAGCAATCTATTCTACCCACAACTATTTTACTCTTTAGGCAAAAAATGCAATGTATTTCCCTAGATGTATATCCTAGCTGCCAACTGCCAAGTTGCACAATTTGATTAAAACTAAAAATATCACCTGTAGTAAAGTAGACCTTTGTTTTTATCCAGCAGTGTTAGTTAAAATCATTTGGAACAAAGCAGGCTGTACACATATCTAAAATACTTACAGGTGAAAAATATATCAGTAAATGATAAGGTGCCTTTTTCCCTGCACACTGCTGTTGCTCTCAGTTGTTTTATTGTACAGTCACAAAGACAAGACTGTGATCATTCATCATCAGGCAAATATCACAGATGCTGATGTATTTATGTGCCCATGTTGGCATCATGCGAGTAAATCTATTTCAGTTAATTTAATTCACCCAGTGTTTGCTGAAGTTATGGATACAGCATACAGTATACCATATGCTTTTGAGGTGTGGTGTGAGAATGATTTGGAAAGGCTATTGTATTGGGCCTTAGCCTAATTGTTATAGTCTTTATTACCACCCCGACCCCCCCCACCCCCACCCCCACCCCCCATCCCCACTGTATATGCGCCCACTCCTCTGAAACCGAGTCCCAGCCCTCCCCATGAAAGAGAATAGCTAAGCAGCAGCGCAGCCGCGGCGGAGGTGGGTGAGGAGGGGAGGAGCGGAGCGGCGGAGGCCTGACTCGGGCGCTCTGTTTCCAGGCCTCAGCAGTCCTGCGGCAGGCGGGCCGGCGGAGCGGCTGCTGAGCACACACATTTGGCTCTCCGCATGTTCCTGTCAGAGCTGGGCCTGTCACAGTGGCGCTCTCCAGAGTTCTGCTTCATTATGCTGCTCCTCGCTTTGATCTGGTTTGTGAGGCTCTACCTGCATTACTGCAGCCAATGGCTCTTCCTCCAGGCCATCGCAGTTCCTGTCAACAAGTGAGTGTGCTTCCTTTGATATGCTTGTGCGCACCAAGCTCGAGAGAGAGAGAGAGAGAGTAAAAGAGAGAGAGAGAGAGAGTTCTTCAGCAGCATGTTTACAACACCCCAGACTGATTCATTACTGTTACTTTGTGCTCCTGAGAAAATGAGCCCTTTTACCAGAATTACCGGATTGTGACAAAAACCCTTAATGATGTGATGTGGGGAGTTACTTGTAATCCACTGGCCGCTTCCTGTAAGTGGTCATTAATTGGATCAATCGTTGTTTTGTACAGTCAGCATCTTTAAAAAGGGATAAACATAGTGAAACTTTTTAGGATTTAGTCACCTTGTCATACTCAAATTTTAATAAAAATAAATTTTAAATTATATATAAATATATATATATATATTACTTCAAATGGCTTGTTTCTATAAAAATTGTAAGGAGATGTATTAAGCTCCTTTGGAATGAATATCACTCAGTAGGGGTTAATATCACTCTTTCTCTCTCTTTCTCACTCTCGTACAAACACACACACACACACACACACACACATATATACCAGGTGCTATAATCAGATGAGGCCAAAATAAAGGGGCCCCTTTTTAGATCAATTGCATAAGAACGGGAGATTTAGCCCAAAACCTGTTTGCTTCTGCCAGAAAGTGGTCCCTCCAGCAAGACAATGACATGAAACAAAATCTCAAAATCAGCATAGAAATGGTTTTATGAAAAATAAATGTTTTGAAATGCATCAAAAAATCTTATTCTCTAGACTTATCAACACCCTATCAAAAACATGTGGTCTGAATTGAAGGCAGTCCATGAAGGCAAACCTATAGATATCAAAGTTCTGGAAAGGTTCTGCATCGAGGAATCATTCATGATCCCTGGAAAGTACTAATAATGCCAATAACAATGAAAACTTTTTATTAAATCTATAATTTAAAAAATATGTTATTTAGGTTGAAATTACCATGTTTTCCATGCGGTGTATATAAGTAGTGGTGTGATTGTGTTAATTGTTTTCTGCAGCCTATTTGCACATTTTTGCTGAAGGTGGCAATACCTTTGGACCTGACTCTTCGCTGTCTTTAGTGTACCTTTTAAATATTGACAGACAAAATGGTGACAGTGCAGACAACACCTGTTTTCACGACTGAGGACAAATGAAAATTCAAAACATGGAAATAAATTGGCCAGAACACATCCACTCGCAGATGACAAGTTCCACATGTCCTCTGTTCCCCTCCCAGCACTTCTCCCTACAATGGACAATGCTCATGACCACAGTGCTGTGACTGTCAAGGAATAGAAACATGACAGCCTCCCCGGGCCTCCGGATATCAGTGGGCCACTGAGCGGGTCCTTCAGGAGTGCGGGCGTCTCTCTCAGTGCCTGCATGGCTGTAATTAACCACCGTGCCCTCTCAGGCTGGCTTCTGCCAGACACTGAGCTTGCATGCGCTCCAGGGGGAGAGTGGCGTTCACTCGGTCAGGTGTCCAAAAACATCAGGTCCGCCTGTGCATCAATTCGTAGCTGAGGGGAAATAATTCATTCCATTCTATGTGCACTTTGTTCTTTGAGGGTCAAACCAGATAATGTTTCCACACAGTGAATATGGAGCATTGAATCAAGCTGTATTTGTTAAAACAACATTTTTTAGTGTGTTATGCCAGATTATGCGCAGATGCAGTACTTTTTTTATGCAGACTCAGGACATGCGTTTCAAAGTAGCTTCCGATGTTGGAAGTTACGGAATGAAAGCTTCAAACTTGAACCATTTCAGAGACAAATTATTGGAATTTAGAAATGTAATCATGTTGAAAATGCATGATATTGACATTGTATGCACATGGTATTGACAAATTGTAGACATGGCAAAAGCCACAGCATACACAACAAAAAATGAAGTGTGGATCAGGGGAAAAGTCAAATGGACCGCAGTGGGTTTAATGGAGAGGATCTAAAAGTGAGTCCTCTCCCTCACTAAATCAGAAAGGAATTAATGGCCACAAAATGGACTCCACTCATACAACCACAGCTTGTAGATGGTAGATTAAGAAACTCATGAGCCTTGCTGTAAATTGAAGGGGCACAGACAACTTTCAGTGTTTTGGGCAAAATGTACAGTAAATGACAGCACAATTTCTCACCTATCTGCGAAATCAAATTCTCGCATCAGCGCTGCTTTTTTGGAGATGTATCCGGAACTAAAATTTCTTTGCTGCGTGCATCAAAACTTCATGTCAGTTTCTTGTCAGTTTGTGATTTCGAAAAACGCACCTTTACAATAACAGAAGCTTTCAGGAAACAGTGTTCTGTTATTTACAGCATGATTTCTAAGTTGAAAATGCAGAGCAAACCTGCAGCTGTGTGTAATCTGGTGGTGAAGCGGAGCGTGTTGTGCCTCTTAGCACAGCCTTCACGGCTATCTCTGTGTAAATGCTGTCTTCCCCCTACTCCCCCCCCCCCCCCTTCAGATTCCGGTTCCATCTTCACACTGTGGAACTCGTCTACCAGAATTCCTTGCTTCATACCCGCGAGGAGTTGGCGATGGTCGTGATCGGACCTCTGACCTTGAATGCAGTTACGTTACTTCTGGTTCTGATCAGATGGGGCTGTCAGCTAATATTTAGCTCATTCCCTTCCTTCTTGTCAAAGTTTATCATGGCTCTGGGAGTGTGGACAGTGCTCGACCCTCTGGCAGTCTTTGCTGTGGATGCAATCCTGGGGGTAAGTCACTTAAAATAACTTGGACACTTGTGCACTTTAAATAGAAGTTCACTTTATCTTGGCAAAGTGACTTTAGGAGGGAAAAAACAAGGTTAGATGCATGCCTTTTTGGCAGCTTTTTTTTGTTGTTGTCCATCTCCAAATGCTATGTGTCATTTTCAGTGATTGCAAATCGTTTTTAGATGGGTTGGTGAGAACCTATTTGTACCTCCAGCAATGTATCAAAAATTTCCGTTGCCTGGTCGGTGCATATGATTCATAGTGGTTTACAGCCACACTGTTAGATTACATCTCACTACTTAAATGCTGTACACTCTGCCCCACCATGCTTTAAATTCCAGTCGTCATATTCTAGCTTAAGAATATCATGAATCATAATGCACTAGATAGAGCAGGAATAAATACGATTTGTGGCTGGAATTCCTACTCAAATAAGAATAGATAGAGGAAGGTACTGTTCAAGCACCAGTCAGTCCATTTAAAAATGCATATTCATCTGTTTCTTGTAACGTCACGGTAAAACCTCACCACCATCTTCCTGGCCGTGAAAATCAAAATGCCTCAATGTGCTGCGCAGTTGGGTACAACAATAAAAATAAAAATGTGGAATTTTATTGCTTTCCCAAAGACCCTGATCGTCACATAAAATGGTTGGCTGCAATCAGGAGGGACAAACTGGAAGCTAACAGTACTCTCCGTAATGTGCAATGAACACTTTATATCAGGGATGCTAAGCTGGCTGGCTCGCACGGCAGTAACGTAACCTAAACCTGTATGTTTAACATGACTCACCTGGATGGCCTTTGTTAGCACTAACGTTAGGGTAAATATCAGTTGGTCTAACATTAATATTAACCCACTTCATAATATGGGATAATTGGTCTTATTAGGATAGTTTGGAATTTTGATGTTTATTCTTATCCCATTACCTGTGATGTTGTCGATTGATAAATATTGTAACGTTGGTATGCTCACCTGGTTTCTGACCCTGTAATGAGCACCAGTCGTGTTATGCTAGCCTGTGCTTTTGGATAGCATTCAGCTACCTCCTGTTATCGTTTATGAAGCCAATTGGACTACCTTTTAGACTACCTTTTAGCTAGAGTAATGTCAGCCATTTTACCAGCCTAACTAGCATAGTTGTTGTGATTGAATTTTAGCTAGTTTTTTAGTTTCTGTATATATTGTTTTTCACAGACATTGAAATGCAGTTTTTGTATTCCCCGCCATTGTTCCCCTGCTGCTACGCAGCAAAAGACAGTCAGGAAAATGGCTGCCACAAACAAAAAGGTCACATGACTGAGACAGATGGATTGTAACATATGAGCCGAGGCAGTTTCTGCTATGTTTTTAACGATTTTAGTGAATTCAAAAACGGCTCTATTTCATAAAAAATACAGAGTACGCTCAGGCTGTTGCACCTTTAGGCCAAGGTCCTGGGCAGATCCTTTAACCGTCTTTTTCCCCTGAGTGCCACTGAGGTGTTGCAGGGCGTGACAGGAGCATGGTGGTCTCGTGTCTCTCCAGCGGCTGGCCTACAGTGCCGAGCAGCCCATGGCAGACGCCGCCAAGCTGTACTGGCACTTCCACCGAACTGAGAACTCAGGCGCGCCGGGGATACTGATAACACTCTTCCTCTACACCGTACTCTTCCTCTGCTCCATCACCATCCTCTACATCTACTTTTTCAGGTGAGAGGGGTTACTAACCTGCTGTGCTATTAGTGACTAATTTTGGGGGTCATTCTGTCTAACTGCTGTAATGCATGTCTTACAGCTTCAGAGTAAGCATGTATTACATCTTCTTGGGTATTTTAATGGTGTATTTTAATCAGATTACATCTTACATCTCTCAGATAGCGTTGAATACAAAAATACAAGAAGTCTTCCAGGCAAGCCTCAGACAAATTACTCCATTAACATCATTTGTGGCTAACCTCCTGCAAAAAGTATTAATATGGACAGGCCTAACATTTTCCCTACAGTGAACAAGAGCTGGATAATTTCTGCACTGCATTGCATACTACAGGACTAGGACACTGGAGTCTGAGATCACTGTAACTGATACATACATACGATTACATTACACACTGATAATGGCCACAGGTATTACAAACAGGTAGGACAGAGGGGAAGCTTTTCTTATCTTTTACTCATGTTTCCAGTATCTCATTTTGTGAAAATATGCAATTCCATCCTTCACAATGTACGGTACTAAAACATAAAATATGTAGATAAGATGAAAATGAGAGAAATATACACATCTTCAATGTAGTTGCCATGCATAAGTTTTATTTTGTGTTTTTGGTCCTAGAAACACAAGGATTATTTGTTGTTTTTTTATTATGTTTTTTTTTTTCTATTCAGAAAGGAGTATAGCTCTCCTCACTGTCATTTTGTACTTTGATGTTGACTTTGAATTTGTCTCTGACCTTCCTAGTGGCTGAAATGTGTCACAACACTTAAGCAAGCAGGAAGAGCCACCCAGAATTATGAATTATCATTGGATATTTTTGGAGTTTGAGCCTCCAGGGATGTTCTGCCAATGAAGAGCAGGGCCCCTCTGAAACGCTCCAAAGCTGTCTACAAGCCCCTACTCGTTCATAAATACATCTTTACAAGGCCTAGAATTTTTTTTTCTCATTCCACAAAGCAAACGTTGATTTAATCTGATTCGATCAGTCCTTTATTGTTACCATTTGCTGTTATAATCGTAACGGATAACCGTATTCAGTTCTGGGAATTCATTGAATTGTGCAGTGGGGGCACATCTAAAGGTAGCGTTTTCTTTAATTATTTTTTTTTTTTTGCATAAGAGTCATTTGCATAAAATGAATACATTCTGAGCGCATTGCTGCTTCTTGTCCTCTATGAATATTCAAATGGCTTGTTTATAAATATGCTGTTGGATGCTGGAATCTGTGAGTAGATACAGTGCTTTTTACATCCTGGGACACCTGCTGGTAGACCCACATGCCATACTGTCCCTAACCCTATGCCACTCGGGAGTGTTAGAACCCCACGATTAAGGCATCTGAATAGCATTAGAGACATATAGTGTTATAAATATTAGGTTGGTTTTCGAGTAGACTTCACTCTCTCCCTAGAAAACGTGCACTGCCTCAGATTTACATTTGAACACATTTTTTTGCATATTGCTGTCTTTGCTTTAGGGGTGAGCAGCATCATCATGCACCCCAGTGTGTGACTGTTACACTTTATAATAACCCCACACTGTAAAAAAATATGTTTTGTACTCACATTAATAAACAACAACAGTAATATGTGATCCGCAGCACACAATAAAAGTAATCCTTATTGAATTAATCAGTTTTCCTTCTGGAAATATTAGGTAAAGGGTGACATCTAATTTCTGTAAGCACTGTTTATCAGGTTTGACTAAATGGGCAATATTAAAACAGGAGCTCAGAATAATGACTTCTGCCACTCACAGGGATGTGGGTTCTATTGAATGTAGGGCAGGGAGCTGAGGAGGGCTGATAATTTTATGGGTTACAAATTCCTATTGGCTGTCAGGAAGAGCTGTGACACAGCGTGTGACCTATTTCTAAAAAAAAACCCCGGGGCTATACGTATAGATAGAATGAACTGTTATCCTTTTTTAATTACATTTTAGGCAGGCCTGATTCATTCGCTGCAAAATATTTTACTGATTTTTCATCCAAAACCTCGCAAATAAAGGGTATGTGATGTGACAGTGATAGTAACATTATTGCATTAAAATGATTACAAGGTAAACCCCTTCCATTTTAATGGACGACGAAAGGGCTGGTCTCCCGGTTCTTTGAGTGCATCCGTACCAACCAGACTGCTGTCTGTCTGTGAGGCTCAGGGGCTGAAGCAGGAAGATAGATACGAAATATGTCAGCCATGAATGTGTCCCTTTTTTCCCTGTTATCTTCAGTCCCCATTTGTGGTGAACCTGCTGCACAGAGACAGTCTGGGTGAACGCTGTGTAAAATCCATACTGCCCAGCTGTCTTTCACTCATCAATTGAGTTATTTGTGTGTGTGTGTGCGTGTGTGTGTGTGTAACCTATTGTAGTAATACACAAGGGAAGCAGTGATGCAGAGTATGTGGATTACATACAGACATTACATGGACTACTGTCCAGGGAAGAAATGGCTTCAAGCAGGGATTCACATGTAGCAGGGAACAATCACTTTTGTTTTGTGCTTCAAAGAAAGCAGAAAATTTTTTTGGGATGGAACAATGAATAAATTTGTAGATTTTAACTTATTGGATTTGGATTTTTTTTTCCCCCTCATTGTTCTTAATTCCCAGAAGCCCCTCCATTGCATTTGTTTTGAAAGTTATGTAAATCTCTGTTTTGCCAGTGTCTTGTTTGTTATTGGTGCTTTTAGAAACACTCCACCATAACAACACTTATCGCAGGAATTGATCAACAGTGATGATGTGTTCAGACAAAACGTCACAGACAATGCATTTTTTCACGGCGCTGTTTTTGAAGTGGCTTTTGGAAAATGGGCTGAGAGTGCCAGGCATTCACTGCTCTCCATGCGTAGTCTCCGGTCTGTTTACAGTTTATTTGCATTCCCTTTTACATGCTTGAAAGCATCTGTTCAAACATTGCACAACATTGTAACTCACAAGGCTTGTTTCATGGAGTGCTTGCCATGGAAAGCATACAATATTTCCTGTTACAATGCCGTATTCAGGATAACAGTAAAACTCATCAAAATTATACTTTCAACTGTGAGAAATTTGTCAAAAAAACTAAAGGGCACCTTAATCAAAACTTAAAAATGCAATATGTATGTTTCTAAATGTACCGATTTTTAGATATGCATGTTGAAGTTTAAGTGACTTGTTTGCCAGAAAATCTCTTTTCTGAAGTTTTATTATTCATGATTTGGTGTCAGCATGTGACATTCTCCCTCTTTACTGCATGAGCGATGAATGGCCATTTGATTTATAACTCACTGCGAGAATTCATTTTTTTTCCATCTTCATACAGTAAAACATGTACAGGTGGTGGTTTGAGCTTTTAAGCCAATTTTTAATTGTAATGTTAATGTTTCATAACTCCATATCAGTGTATTCCTGTCTGACTCCAGTGCCCAGAATGCATTGCAAAACTAGCTATGACCTTTGTGCCATTTATCAGTAGACTAGCACACTGATTCAGTGGATGAAATGGGTTTAAAGCAGCAGTGTAAAAAGCTTAGATAATATTGATTGCATAGCTAAGTATCTGTATTATATGTTGTTTTTTCAATAATACATAACAACAACCTTTTGAAATTTGTATTTCAGATTTTAAAATAGTGTATGTTTTCAAAAGGAATGATATGCATTTCATTGTAGACGCTTGCTAAAGTAAAGCTAATGTGCCATATAAAATATATGACCAAAATTATCTGGACACCCTTTGGTCTGGGGCTGTTTTTCATGGTTTGGGCCTCAGTTTGAGGAAGGCTCTTTTCTTTTTCAGCATGACAATTCCCCTGGGCACACAGCAAGGTCCATATAGAAATGGTTTTGTTGAGATTGGTATGGAAGAACTTTACTAGCCTGCACAGAGTACTGACCTCAACCCCATCCAACACCTTTGGGGTCAATTGGAAAGCCAACTGCGAGCGAGGCCTAATAGTCCAATCAGTGCCCGACCTCACTAATGCTCTTCTGGCTGAATGGAAACAAATCCCTGCAACAGTGCTCCAACATCTAGTATAAAGCCTTCCCATAAGAGTGGAGGTTGTTATTGCAGCAAGGGGTGGACCGACTCCATATTAATGCCCATAATTTTGGGTGAGATGTTCGATGTCAGGTGTCCACATACTTTTGACCATGTTGTGTATACAGTTTTTTATTTGTAGTGAAATTATTTATCATTGGACATTTGTTAGATCTTGTTTGATATTTGACCCTTAATGACCTTTAAGCTCTAAAACAATAATGCCTTGTGATCCTTTATAAGGAGACCTGCCCTTCCCATTTCAGGCTACACAATGACGGCCGCATGCTTGACGTCTTCCAGCGCTTGCACTCTAAAGAGGAAGCCTTCTTCATTCCACATGATCTGGAGTTGTCCAACCAGGAGCTGAGCTACATTGTGAAGAAGGCTGAGCAGTGGAGAGGATTCAATGGCGAGAGGAGGAAGGTGAGATCTTCTGTAGGAAGCACAGCTCATCTCCCGAGAGTTCCTTCTCCAGCTCCATTTTAATGAACAATATTCCTTTCACCGTTAAAATTATTTATATTACAGAGAACAAACACATCACTTGTTTGTATTGATCCATTGGAATGTCACACCTGAATCTCAACTTCTGTTCTTTTGTAAGGCTGGATTAGGCTGAAGTATATATGGTACATGCATGCTAATGGGGAATCCAATGATTAGTCATAGTGGAAACTGACACCGGCCCCAACTTTTCATCAAGGGATGTTAACAAAGATATTTAGGCTAAAAAGATACATAAAATAACCTTATTTTATATCATTATATTTTCCTTAGTTACATTTCAGAAAGCCAAGAATTCATCTCAGAGGTCTTTAACTTCATTCTAATTAGTACAAGATAATTACCAAAACAGAAACTCAGCTAGCGGGCTGCTTGATTAGTCTGTGGAAACCAATTTCCAAAGATATTTCATTAAAGAAAGGCTACTCAATCAACATGCACACTTTAGACGCAGACACTTGCATGTGCATGTATGTGGACGAATGCACTAAATTACCTTTAATATACCAACTCACTTGATAGGAAGTTTACTCTTAACAGCTTCTACTTCTGGGGGTTTTAATGTTTTAATTGGTGTAGAAACCCAATTAATATCTCTAAATATTTATGCACATCGACTGGAGTATTAGTAACCATGAAGCATGACACTGTAGGCGTGGCGATTTGTCATTTTTATCAGTGTTACCAATGTTCAGAAATCCACAGGGCCAGAACAATTGTCCAGCATTGGCCAACAGTAGTGGCTGAACATGGTTATTCATTGGGGCTGTTCTAATGTACCAGTCTGACCAGAACAGGCTGCTGACTGATGGTCACATGTTTGACTGTGTTAGGTGCATAACTGTGTGCCGGTAGTTGTTGATATATGGCCAGTTTGACCCTGCCACAGATTGGCCAGTTTCTGACTGATGAGATACTGTTGAGGAAGTGTAGGGAGGTAGTACAGGGCCAACTCTGATGACTGACACATAAGTAAAGGTTGATAATAACACAACAAACAATGCAACAGTGTGGGTCTCTCATGGTGCCTGTCACAAATGGCCCACCCTGAGTCAAGGGAGTATTTCTCAGAAATAGATGTTTTGGGGAATTGGTTTAGGGTCATATTCTTGATGTATTACAATTATTTATTTTTCAAAACTATTGAACCGTATAAACTGGGGTTTATGAATTTATTACTTATTTTCATGCATTCCGTGCTCTGTTATTCAGTGGGTTCACACACACACAATTTGTACAATAATAATACATCTACAGGACATCTCTTTATATGTCTCATATTTTGACAGTCCTGGAAAAATCATAGTTTAGTCAGTGAATATATTATTTTCCCAAAGCAGAAGATGGGAGAGTTGAGTGATCCGTTCCCTTTAATTTCTCCTTTATAATCTTAATTGGCACCAACATACATCTTGTTTTTGCTATTCTGGTAATATTTCAAAGCCATTCATTAAATGGGACTGTTCCAAACCTGTTAGCCTATTTGTGTGAATATTTTTGGATGTCTTAGTAATCCACTCTTCTCAAATATAAGTAAATGGCTGTGTTTTCCCTGGAATGACAGGGTTGACAGGTATGGATCAGTGATATGAGTAAAAAACAAGAGATAAATACAGATATTATTGTTTATGGTTACATATTGATTAAACAACATCAATAATATTGATCTTCTTTTCCATAATTTCCTCTACAAATGCTTTAACATTAAAATATTAGCCATATCCATAACCGAACAGAAACAAAAACTGCATTTCTTGAGCTGAAATAAAATGAAATATTAATGGAAGAAGGTTTACTTATAATATTTGTTTAAATACTTACAGTGCACCATAAAGTCAGTGGTCACTGAAATGAATAGCCATACTATTAAAAAATTCTCATCATCATTACTCGAAGATAAAGCATTTTAAAGCACAGGAAGGCATTGGGATTCTCATAATGTAGTTGACTACTTCTGGTGGTGTCTTCACACTATCCTGCTTTCTTGAGTGTTAGCCAGGGTTGAAGTTTGGCTGAGTTGAGCAGTATGCATAAATGTAGACGTAGATAGTTTTTTCTGAACTTAAGTATTTTTGATGGTGGTCAGTTGAGGTGATTGGGTACATTGCCATTGAATGAAATTTGATTGGGAGAAAACTGCCCTACCCCACTGTAGAAAGTTTAATTTACTTTTATGGCAAAGTTTGTTTCTGATTAAGACAGTGTTCTATTTTTGCAGATGGCTTCTTGTAGTGCACTTCCTTGCAAATCAGCTTTACATATATTTTCCTGCATTACAACAATTACTGCATATTTCATATTGGCCCTAATTTGCCTTTATTAAACTGATAAAATGCTAACACATTAAACACATTTGCCAGTATGATGAAAATTTAAGGTTATTGCATTTTATGATTTTTACATTATTCAGGCAGGCGATTTTTCATTTAAATAAGATGGGCCTTGCCATTATTTCATAATTATTGTAGCAATTTCTCCATGCAAAAAAGGGTCACTTTCCTAACTCAGCAAAGACATATCCCTATTAAACTAATTTGCCTACATGCAAATTTTTGTCATTTTTCCCTCATTAACTATTTATCATAGACATGAAAAAATATATTCATGAAGGAGAGGGGAGCAGCCCGACAGAGCTGAAACTAATATTTTGCAACTCTAATGATTTTTTGCATCCTTAATTAGATAGAATAAGGTTGATATGATTAGGTCAGGATGTAGTGTTTTTCATTAAAAATACATTTCAGAAACTGTATTCGAAATGTGCCCCTGCAATTAAATAATGAATCCAACGCGTTTCTTATTATGGACCCAATTAATATCCAAGGGAAAAGCGTAATTTTAATAACAATGGGCCACAAGGCCTTCATTAGCTACAAAAAAAGAAAGGAAAAAGAACAGAAAGAAAATATATTCACAGGTACATTAACAGTGCGTTGGATCTTTCAAAAAGTTATGCAGATGTGAAAGTGAAAAATGAAGTTCCCATGGAAGGGACATTGTCACAGTGTTTATCACCTTATTTACTTTGCCAGAACAGCAACTTCTCTGATTTGTGTTATATAGTAGTATAATATAATGTTAAGGGCAACCCTGAAAGAGAAAGTTTCAGTGAAACAAAATGTCATGCTTTTTATCATATGAATGTGTAAATATGAATGTGTCATAAGTAAATACACTTCTAAAATTATGGCATTGATGAAAAAGAGAGACAAGATTGGTACCAAAATACAAAATAAACCTGAGTGTTTTTGAATATTGGTGACAGATAGAAAAGTGGATATTTGTGGGTTTAATTCTTATAATTCTCACATATACGGAATAAACATCACACCGAAACTTAAGTCAAGATGTCAGGCAACTTTAAGCAGATTCCTTTTATATAGTACATGGTTTCCCTCGAGCAAAGAAACAATAAAAATAAGTCCACATTCAATAACAAATCTCCCAATGGCCTGTTATTATCGAACTTGTAATTTTCACAAGACGATCATAAAATATAATCAGATTTTTCTCGTAGCAATTAACTTTATAGTACAGCACGGTTTCTTCCGGGCCATACAATTGACATTATTACTGCTAACGTTAAATACAGCAACAATAGCGAGATCTATAAATAGAAACATTTGAATGAAACCGTTGAATAAAGACGGAAACTTTACCAGTATTCATACTACTCTGTACCCTTCCCTTGGCTAACTGCAGAAACTAAGCTGGAGTGGGCTTGGTTATTACTTGGATTGCAGACCTCCTGGGGAAAGAAAGGTTGCTACTGGAAGAGATGTTGTTGGCCCTGTAGGGGGCACTCTTCCATCTGGACAAAATGGAAATCCATTGCCCCTGTACAGAGATGGGGATAAAGCGCTGTAGAAGGTGTTGGTGCTGACCTAAAGAGAAGATGTCAAATTGAGCTCCTGACTTCTTTCAATCATTAAAGAACCTATGACACTGTCTGAAATAGTGGAGGTGTGTAGTGGAGGTGGCAAACATCCCACCAAAAATGGCTCTGTTCGTCTTGCACCTAATCGCCATCCATATTTGATTGGCTACACAATGCCTTGCATTCCTGCCCACCTTGATTCCCAGGGCCTCACTGCAAAAGAGAATTGAGTTCTCAGTTGACCTACTTGGTTAAATAAAAAAAAATTAATACATTTAAGTTCTTGTTCACATTTTCTTTCCTAGTTCTCACTGATGACAGACAAAATCATGCACCATGCATTTAAATGTTTTTAATTATGTTGCATGTTTTGTCTGCATCTTCACTTCATGTTGCTGTTGCAAGTTGCTATGGAAGCAGGCGAAAAGTTGCACACCCCATTCACACGAGCCACTGGGAGTCTGAAGTACAAAATTATATTCGAGTTCTGTAATGAACACATTAATTATGTAAAGGCAGTGATGCAGATGGACCTAATTAATTGTCTGCTGTCACCCTCTTGATTACTATACCTGGAAGGGAGGTGTTAATTTCTATAATACTTAAGCAGGTATGCAAACTGTTTTGTCAGAAGGTCTTGACAATGATGGAGGAGCGGTACAGTTAGCTGCAATCTTTGCAGTAATTCATAAGTTCCCCGTGACATGTGTTAATAGCAGTTGATTGCCCTCAAGATGTTTCCACAACAGCATCACGCAGCCGCCGCATCAAGGTTTGCGCGGGCGCGTAGTTTTTCTTCCCGCGTCTAGATAATGTGTGACCACAGGGCAAACTTTGGAAAAGCCAAGGTGGTTTGCAACAATTCACCAGGGTAAAGCTGTCAAGGTTGGGATGGCACAGATTGGAGCTCTAATGAAGAGCAGGCTTCCCAGGGTCTTTGTCGCTATCCCATTCACTCTTCACCCCGCCGAGCGAAGGGAGCGAGGTACATTTCCTCCACTGTAATCTGAATCGCGCTTCGGTGTTACTGGTGGGCGACCACTGCCTAGGCGTTTCAGCTATTTGCAAGCAAATCATTTATCCTGACGTCCTAACATGTCTCCAGCTGGCAGAACGCTAGACTGGTCTGTCTGTTGAAAGATGAGCTTCTATGATGTATACAGTACCGACTGTACTCGGAAATATTTCTTTGTTAGAAATGGGCAGCAAGTATATTACATGGTCAGTACATTCCCTCATTTGTGTCACTCATACAGATGAATAGAGAAACCTCCTTACTGCAGCATAAGGAAAACAGCCTCGCTGTTTTTTTTCTTCTTTGTTTTGGAGTTTTCGTCTCTGTACTGGAAGTTGTGGCTTCCCTTCAATTTTCCCTGCAGCACATAACCATTGGATGTATTATGCATAACTTTTATGTGGGTTCCGTTAAGGACTGGCTTCAGAGGCAACATCTATCTTGCCTTTTTGTGTCAGGCTGGGACAGCATTGATGTCCAACTGTGCATTTAAATTACAATTGAGCTTATAAAGGTAATGGCAAAGCAAAGCTTCGCATTTCTCTGGAAAAGGCCAGGAAGCCTAGCATGAGACCAGCGGCCCATAACATAACTACCTCTGATAGGGGGCACAAGAAGGTAGCCAAAACAGTTGAGAGAGAGAGAAAGAGAGAGAGAGAGAGAGAGAGAGAGAGAGAGAGAGTACGAGAGAGAGAGAGAGAGAGAGAGAGTGAGAGAGAGAGAGAGAGAGAGAGAGAGATGACGCTCCCTGATACAGAGAGGTCATTCCGAAAGCATTGTGGCTCCTGGAGTGCTGCTCCTGCCCAGAGAAGCGGTGCGTTCAAATCAGGTCCGAGCAGCTTCTTCAATTACAGCGGCTATTAGTGGACACTGCTCTGAGCCCCCACGGCCCCAGGCTACAGCCACAGGAGCGCTGCATTAGAGAATTCAATATGAGATGTGACTGCAAAGGGTATGTGCCTGTGTTTGTGAAAAGGTCATGGACTTTTGTGGGCCTTAATGTGTGAAAGCTCTGCAGTCACACAATGGTTAAAGCCCACTTGGAGTGCACAGCCCCCTTCACAAACACCACAGCCCTGTCCGCCTCTGTTAATGCCACTGCAGCCGCTGTAGCGTCGGGGTTCCACGGCCATCCTGCTATGGGACAGACAGGGCTAGTGTAGTCCAGTGACTGTGGGCTATCTTTGAGAAGCTATGAAACCAAGACTTCATCATATTTCAGTGCAAAAATGACATGTGTGAATGCGGGAGTGCTTTTGTCAGATTTTATAGAATTTTGAGCAAAAGCTTTATAGGTTTTTTTTTTTGGTTCCTGTTTGCGTTTTGAAATAAATTATTCCTCTTTCCCAACAGACAGGAGTATGTGCAAGTGCTCTCAGTTGAACGCATCTGTGTGAACATTTAATTACGGAGTTTCAGGGGCTGGTTAATATGTCTCCCCTGATTAATCCAAGAGCAGGATATTATTATCTTCCAATCCTTAACAGGTTCAAGATTTCTCAGAGCAGGAGATAGAGCAAACCGACCCCAGAAAGGAAGTGACTCTGATTAGGCAAAGGTCTCTTCGTGTCACAAATGGAGACAAATGAAAATACGGTTGCTGTCTTTTTTGTTTGTTTGTTTTTGACCCAGGCTGCTGTGCATGTATAGCGATGGGATGTTCGGGACGGGCTTCGGCTTCACCATGCTATGTTGTAGGCCCTGTCAGCTGTCAAAACACATACAGCTGTGAGCCGCAAAATTGGAGCCACATGTTTCTGCTGAACTCCTCTCCCTCCTCGGCTCCTATAGATTCCCAGCGCTTTTTGCCGGGCGCCCGTAATGCGAAACAGGAGGAACAAATTGGACTGTCGGCGAATGAGTGAGCGCTTGGCGGCGGCGCGCGGAGTCAATGGGATATTTAAGAAAATGCGCCTCATTCTGCCTCTAAATGTTTGCGTCCCACACTCTTCCAGGCTCGAACCTTTAAAGGGAAGGAAATGATGTTTGAACAATATTACCTGATAGAGGAGCGGGGGAGGGGGAGGAGGAGGGGGATGGGGGGAGGAGGGAGAATATCAGGGATTACGCCACATTCTTCACAGTAATTGTCCAAATCCAAAGGGATTGCACAACTTCCATCTCAGCTGCTACGCCGGCGGATGGGAGGACTGTAATTTGTGCCTTCGGTACTCCGAGTTGACCGTTGATGAACAGAGGGTGTTGGAATTGTTTTTTTCCCCGTGATCCATGGGGTCGTTAACGTTCCTGTAATTGATCAGCGATAGATCATAGGGCTAATAAGAACAGTCATAATAGCGGCTGCCGGTGCTGCCGCCGCTGCCGTAAAGCACACTGTGACTGAATGATGACATCCCCATTAAATGGCCTGGACTGCGTAAACTACTGCAAACACCTGGAAAGGAAAGGCCCGGGCTTTTTTTTATTCTGCTTATTGGTCCCCAGCACAAAAGCAGGCGCGCACACACAAGAGCCCACAACCTCGTTCATTTTACTGCGTCTTGAAGAGTTTGACCTTGGAGCCTTCTTTCGCCCCACAGGGCTGCGATTATTGTTGTGACAGTAGTCCAGTCTTAAGGGCGGGATGACAATCCAAGGAGAAATATGTCTGAGACGTATCGTTATTGAATCTCTTATCTGGTGAACACCTTTAAGGTGCTGCACCGCCGACGTGACGTGAGCTGAGCCATCTACGGAAACCCACAGCTGCAATATTATTTTAGAGGCAAAGTTATACAAATTACCATAGCCTTGGAGGGATGATCCAAATGCACTGCTATGTATGGTAAATTAGGGACACTTTTCGTTCAATTTGTAGCATATCTTTGTACAAGTGGTTCTTTTTAAAGAGACATGTATCTGTTAAAGAAACAATCGGATGAGCAAATTGAAAATACATCCATTGCATGTCTTTTCCCACATCCAGTGTGACAAACAATCAGCTCTTTTGAAAATGGAAATGAAGCAACGTTACTAATCTGAGCATTTAAGGGATCCTTTCAATGTGTACGGAATAATCTGCGGTTGCCTGTAATGTAATGCTCTTTTGCAGTACATAGATGTGTGGTATGATTTTCCATTTCAGGCTCTGAGTGGGTTATGTATAAATAGCTTGTTGCTTCCACATCACTATTCCAGCAAAAGTAGATGCCACAGATGCATACATTATCTCTGTCTGTGAAATCAGCCTTCAAGGATGATTTTTCGTGAACGGTCCTCAATTTCTGAAATGGAAGATTTGGAAGAACCCTCATTGTCAGTGATACCCCCCCCAAACCTGAGCCCCTGTGCAGGCGGAGCAGAACTCCACCCTTCAAATGTAAAGCCACTATAAATATTGAGAATAAGAATTTAGGAACATTATGTCCATGCGTGATGATGGCAAAAATGAGCAAACATAAAGTACAGGAAAAATTGGACTTCAGGTTAGCTCTTAGTCAAGACCTGGTCCAGAACCAGGGCCATGGTTTTGGAGAGTTCTGTGAGATATTTGATGTTTCTGCTTTGTATTTATAACTGTTCTTTGTGGAATAAATATGCATTTTGCCCTGATAAAAGGAAATTAGTAACAGTGAATTATGCAGATTATTTCCAGGATTATCGTGAGCAAAGATACCATCTCTCCTAAAACTCTTGAGTTATTTAATTTATTCAGACTGTATTTTATTTAACATTCTAAAAATATAAATATGAGCATAGGCCATGGGGCTGGTGGGTTTTGTTTGTATTTGTTTGTGACTTTCAGTAGTTATTTAAGATATCGATTTTATCTCATCCCATCAGCTACGATTAAAGATCATAAGATTCGCCGAGAATTTCTTAAACATTAGCGAATTGAGTAAAATGGAAAGGCATGAGGTCGAGATCATACAGATGAAATCCAGCCTCTGGCATGGAGGTCAGAACCTTCGGTCAATGGGCATGAAGTCATAATGAATCCAAGCTATTTTGAAGCTCTCCTAATCGCATAAACATGATTTGCTTGTTGTGCAGGTTTAGCGTAATGGCTGCAGTCCGTGTCCATGTTAATGAGCACCGCTGCTTCGTTCAGCCAGGCATGGCTTCCCGTGTCCGGCTGGGGAGGGGCCCTCTTCGCCGTACATCACCTCTCCTGCTGTAATTGTGCTGCGGAAATGTTGAAATCCAGCCAGCGAGAGCACAACAGGCCCACAGAGGCATGGCACGCGAGTGACCACCCCGAACACAGGGACCGTCGGCGACACCCCCCCCCCCACATCCCCAGCCCCCAACCACCAGCACCCACAGGCGAGGGGAGACAGGGGAATTTGAAACGGGGGGGAGGGAGGGGGGTGCGGAGGCGGCGTGCGCGGGTACACCCCCGTCCGCAGCCCGGCCTGAGCCGATCCGCTGCCCAGGATTAGGCGAGTCGAGCCGCCACGCCGCCGGAGCGTGCTGCCCATCTCCGCCAGGCCCGGGCTTCCATGTTCGACTGACACATAAATAACCCAGCCTGTCCCCCACCCAGGCAAATTCAAATGCACCCTGTCAACGTGATGAAGCACCCGCCTGCAGGGAAGCATTGTTTACATTTTCACTCCAGTCTTCGCAAAAGTGAGATTCTAATTATTTTCCCACTGTAAATTAAAGCCAAGTGGGACAGAACTGAAACCGAAAGGATCCCAGTGGAAGGCCGGCACTATATATAAACTGTGTTTGGGGAAAAGGAAGGGGGTGGGTGGTACTGAATAGGAAGGTCAGCAGCTTTTGTCTTGATGAAAAAAGAAAGAAAGAAAGAAAGAGAGAGAGAGAGAGAGAGGGAGGGGGGGTTGGGTGGGTGAGGTACTTGTGCGGGCTACACACAGAGCAGAGTTGTGCTGTTGTTCTCATTACATGCAGTCTCGAGATATTCAGCCGAGTGGAATATATTATACCCACATTTCATACATAATAATGTGCCAAAATTGCATCACATTATTTGTCATCCCGATGACTTGAGAGAAAAGATTTAATTAGTCCAAAGGAGCATGCAAATGGAAGGTAAAATTAGAATGAGAGGGAAACCTGGGTAAAGATGGCGGGGTGCAGCTCTGGAGCATTGACAGGCTTGTTTATGCAGGAGCCGGGCCGATCCTGGAAGCTAGCCAGAGGAACTCAGCCGCAGGTGAAGTCACTCCGAGCTGTCTCTCCCCGACTAGCCGCTTACCTGAAAATATTCACTCCCTCCATCAGAGGAAAAGTGGCCCGGTGATTTATTAGTTTTAATATACATTGTTCATTAATCACAGCTTCCCCTGGTAATTGGTAATTGCCATCGTTTGGGCCACAGAGTCACAAGAGTATGAAGGAAAGTCAGCTTGGGAAATTTTGATTTGAAGTTGCAAGGACAGTAAACCCCCGACATCCATGGTACTGACACTTATTTCTGCCAACAGTTGGGCCCTAGAAAGATGTGCAAGAATGTCAAGAGAGCACTTTTAGAATTGCTAGAAGTCAGGTACATAATTATACTCAAACCAGATGAAAGCATTAAAGATTTGTTCTTTTTTTTCCTTGCCTCTTCTCTTTTGTTAGATGCCAGGCCATATCCTGTCTTAAGTGGACACGTGGGTCATTTAAAATAATATATACATTTTTAAATAAATTCTCAAAATATGTCCACATTTTAAAAATGCTGCTTTACATGTGCACTGCATACACTAGCTTTATTAATCCTGATGAACAGTGGTAAGCGGTTTTTAAATGAGCTATCGGTACCATTGCATGTATTTCATATAATTTGTACATTACATTATCATTCATTATCTTGCCCATGCATGTCTGTATTTCTTAGTGGGCACTTATTTATTTCAATGCATGTTTGTGTATGCATATGTACTGTACACTACATGCGACAGTTACTGTACTTCTATTTAGATTTATGTACATTTATCAGTACTGTGCTGTGTGATTGTCACTTCCTGGCTCTTACCCTGTCTGTGCATTTTGTGGTAACGTCTACAAATTGCGAATTTATGTCCCTGCTGGGAGACATGTTTTGATGTTCACAGTCCTAAAAGAAATAGTGGTTGTCTCTCCTAATGGGAGTAAAGAGACTGATATGGACTATATCAGATTTCTAAATACAGACATCAACAATAAATCCAGGGCAGATTGGTTAGAATTAGGTTAGCTCACTTGAATGCTATCTGCTTAACCCACAGCTGGTCTCTCTGAAACACACAGGCATTGATTCTAAATCAGTCACTTAGTGCTATCAAATGGAAGGATGGGACAAAGACCACTCAGATTCTGCTAGCAGCTTGACAGAACCTATCAGTGTAAAGTAAAAAGTATGGGAGGGGGATTTCCTCTGTCGGAACAGTACTTTATGTTATAGGGTACAGTCTGTCTGCATCTCTCTCTCTCTCTCTCTCTCTCTCTCTCTGTCTCTCCTCCCTCTCTTTCTCGCTCTCCTTTTGTTGTTTTGGCTATGTACTCCAGCACATTGTATTTGAAATGAAACAATTGACTGTCATCTTAAAATTGTGTATTTAAATACATGTCAAGTGATCCATGTGGAAATTACAGCCCTTTTCATTTCATACCCCATTTTAGGGACCCAAAAGTAATTGGACAAATTAACATAATCTTAAATAAAGTCATCATATTTATTATTTGGTTGCAAATCCTTTGCATTCGATGACTGCCTGAAGTCTGCGACCCATAGACATCACCACACTGGGTATCTTCCCTGGTATGGGCCTCTACTGCAGCCATCTTCAGTTCCTGTTGGTTTCGGGGGTTTTCTGGCTTCAGTCTTGAGTTCAGCAAGTGAAATGCATGTTCAGTCAGATTCAGGTCAGGTGACCGACTTAGTCAGTCAAGAACATTCCACTTTTTGGCCCTGAAAAACTCCTTGGCTGCATTAGCACTATGTTTGGGCTCATTGTCCTGCTACAAGGTGAAGCTCGATCCAGTTAATTTTGAGCCATTTGATTGGATCTGAGCAGATAAGACGTTTCTGTACACTTCAGAATTCATCCTGCTGCCGTCAGCAGTCACATCATCAAAAAAGTGAGCCAGTTACAGTTGCAGCCGTACATGCCCAAGCCATAACACTATATCCACCATATTTCACAGTTGAGATGGCATGCTTTGGATAATCAGCAGTTATTTTCTTTCTCTTCACTTTCCTCTTTCGACCACTTTGGTATAGGTTAATACCCAATATATATCGGTCCATAAGACTTTGTTCCAGACCTCCACAGTTTTTTTGTACTTTTTAGCCAACTCTTACCTGGCCTTTGTGTTCTTGAGCATTATCAGTGGTTTGCATCTTGCGGTGAACCCTCTGTGGTTATGCTGATGTAGTCTTCTCTTTATGGTGGTCTTTGAAACATCTATGCCTACATCCTGTTCTTGATCTGTTCGACAGTTGAAAAGGGGTTTTTGTTCATGATCGTTCATGGTCTACCAGGTTGTTTGCTATTGCCGAGCTCACCTGTGCAACGGACTTAAAATGCAAATACCACGCCTAGAACCAACACTTGACCTTCTGTTAGCTTTCTTGTCCATGCATTTACTTATGCAACAACACACAGCTGGCCAAGGAAGAGCTGAACAGCCAATTGATTACTTTTGGTCCCACAAAATACGGTCACTGTGTACAACAGGGAACACACAATATGGATGTAAATACCCTCAAATTAATGCCGACAGTCTGCCCTACCTTATATTCATCTTTTCATTTCAAATCTAATGTTGTAGAGTACAGAGCCAAAACTGCAAAAATTGTGTCACTGTCCAAATGCTTGCAGACTGCACTGTATATTTGGCCTTGGTATTTTTGTTTACAAATGAATGTGGATCGGAAAATGTGGATACCACCTTAGTAGGATCCTAGTGTTTACATTTTCCAAAAGGAGGTAATGGCAGTATATCATGATTCTCTCCACCAAAGGATACAAACTACCATGCAGAGTTCTAGAAATCGTAAGAGACAGAGACCTTCCTGCCCTCAGTTGCCTTCACACAATGAGGCCCTGTTTCTCAAGGCTCTCTGCACTCAAGAATGCATAATTACCTGTGGTAATGGTTCTTGGGCTCCAGCCGACCGACTTGTGTTTTGAGTAACAATTTAAGTCGTTTAAGAAATCCAAACGTCAGGACACAAAATTAAGTTACTCTTTAACCGTGACCTGCCATGCAGCCCTCTCAAGGAGTTTGCTTTTTCAGTCGTCGCTGTTATTTCTTTTTCAGACAAATCATAATTACGGAGCCAATTAGAGGGTCACCTTGAGTTTACAAACTCTGGTGCGGTCTAAAACTTCCTGGTTGACTCACCCTGGCTGAACCTGGCTGAGGCTCACCGAGAGCTCGGCCCTGATTGTGAGTCATGTGATAATGAATCCCCTGCCCCAGTCTGCCCCAACCGGCCTTCGCCCTGCTCAGCTAGTCGACCACTGCCACCTGGAGAACCGCCTGCTCTTGGGCCTGTGGTCTGTGGTCCTCCTCTTCGGCGCTGGGCTTCTGCTCCACAGGGACCAAGTGTGGCCCTGGAAAAAGGCTTACCACCAGGAGGCCCATGCCCCCCCCCCCACCCTTACCCAATGAACAACTGCTAAACTGATTGGTATGCGTGTATGTTTATGTGTTTGTGCGGTTGTGCTACATGCGCGTGTGGGTCTGTGTGTGTTTGTGAGCGCGTGCGTGCGGTCGGTTGCCATTGCGTGGCAGACCAGCGCAGACTGCACCTGGGAGCAGGGTAAAGGGAACGGCCGTGATTGAGTTGACACATGTGAGCATCTGAAAACAGCAAATAACAGGGAGGCATCCTGATCTTCACACACCGATGCCTCCCAGTTACATGACCTATATAGCGTGTTACACGCTCTGCTTACTCGCTCTGCTCTCTTAATAGATGAGCGCAATACATTACAGGTACAGTACAAGCTGAGCACGAATAAACAGCGATGCCACCAGGTCGACTTACGTACGTACCAACAGTGTTCTGCCTGCCGTGCGAGGAGCGGGAAGAGGAGACCCCTTTGAGCGGTCTGCCACAAGGTGATCGTGACAGCAAAGAGACACGTATCCCTTGTTTGCTTCTGTGGGCTTTGCAGACCCGTGAATACAAGAAGCCAAAAAATGAGTCGGTGAACTCCTGCACCGCTCACAGTGGCGCCCAGGAGACAGAGGAGCACGTGCGAATCCATTAGCAACTCGACGCCGAGCGTTCTCTGACCGAAATTCACCCGCGGTGGAGTTCACGGCAAATTACGGGGGATTACTGTCAGTGGCCTTTGTTTCTTTTTTTGAATGCCGCTGATGTGCGGTCGCAGGTATGAGGGGGTAATTGCGTGCAGTGAGCGTTTGTGTCAGTGCAGGTATGCAGTTCAGCCCTGCCTGCTCATCCCCACCGCCACCCCTCCCTCACCCTCCCGCTCTCCCTCCCTCCCTCCCTCCCTCGCCCCTCCTGTTGCCGCTGAGAGAGAGAGAGTCCTGACTGCTGTGACAAGCCCTTGACAGTACCTAATTAAAGGCGGTGCTGGGGGGTGGTCGATGGTGGTGGTGACGATGTTGGGGGTGGTCGGGGGGGGTTTCCTCTGTCTCACTAGGTGGCAGTGTACGACTACATCTGGATGGAGGACCCCTCGGCGGGCCGTGCCACCTCCAGCTGTGACCCCCAGCACGGCGCCGGGCCCTCTGGAGCCACGCCTGGCCGCGGGGAGACCAGCACGCGCGTGTCTGTCTACACCCTGCACCTCAGCGGGCTGAGAGAGCAGCACCGGCACTTCCTCAGACAGCCTGACGGGGCCATCGTGGAGGTAGAGTCTGCTGGCCTCTCTTTCTCTCTCTCTCTCTTTCTCTTTCTCCTTACCTCACTATAGGTCTATCTTTATCTCTCCCTGCGTCTATCTCTTTCTCTTTCTTACTCTGTCTCACCATCTGTCTCTGTCTCTATTTGTATCTTCCTTACTGTCCCGTACTCCTTCTTTTTTAATAGCTCCTCCTTTCCTGCTCATGCTCTCCCCACCTCCCCACCCTATGTTTCTATTTTCCTCCCTCTGTCTCTTCCTCTCTTTTCTGCTTTCTGCCCTCCCAGCCATTAGCACAATCTGAGCTGAGAGAGAGAGAGACAGAGAAGAGAGAGAGAGAGAGTGGGCACCACACCTCTTTTGCCGTCGTCCACTGCAGAAGACAAAACCAGTGTGCTACATTTACAGACAGACACATTTTGTGCCCTCAGTCAGGGAAATCTCCATTAGGGTCAGTCGTGAAAAACACAGCTACACAGTAAAGCCCGCCCGATAGCAGTAACAGACTGGAGGCCTGTGGTGAAAAATCGTAATGGCCCATTATTATAATAATAATTAAATAATATAGATTAAATATGTTTTTATTGCTGACGGAACTTGTTATTACTTTTTTACATTAACTTTCATCGTCATCCACGTTTATAGCAAAGGTGCAAGGTTGATAATTTAGTAGTATTTTGAAGCTGTGAAATGCCTCTGAGAAGCTCTGAGTTGTGTGCCTCTCCCTCCCTCTCCGAGTCTTCACACTGCCAGCGAGGAAGGAGCAGACTGCAGCACAGATTGTTGTCTAATGAAACGTTCCACTGATTTTGCTTTGTAGCAACTGCGCGCACATGAATAACTCCCCGTCCCCCGAGAGCAACCTGAGCCATCCCAACAAAATTAATATTTTAAAGTTCCGTGTCAAAACTGAGATTTATACTGCAGCTGCATCAACTGTTTGCTCCAAGGCAAAGCCGTTTTTCTAATAGCAACTTACTTCATTTACTGATGAAAACGTTTCTAAACATAAAGATTATCTATCAAGTTCAATACTAGTTTTCCCGAAGATATGGCATAATGGGCGAAGGGAATATCAATAGTAGGTGTGGGTAAACAGTACGCATTTCTCACAGACCAATGAACAGATTCCTACATGCATTAGGTATTAAAACGAAGGCCAGAGAGGGCATCCAGTTATCTCCACTATCTTCATACATAAGTGCAGTGTTCATATTTCCCTCTTTTGTCATTGTTGCCACAGGGCATCATTCCGCTGGCCGGCTTAAACTTGAGAAATATGGGATTCAGTGTGGTGTTTCTGAGATTCACTTACTTATTTTTTTTTTTAGCAATGTAAATAAATCGACTCCGTCCCTGATCAGCGGAAGAGAGTCGCGCGGTGTCACTCTCTCCAGGGAGCGGTGCGTCACTCGAGCCGCCATGCGGGGTGGCTTATCGTTCCCGCCTTCGTGGAAGAGGGACTCTTTACATATTCAACCTAATTCTCTCCAGAATATATACTGGTTTTATGTATAGAGATACATACCGAATAACCAAAGGGCATTCCCAACACTCGGAAGAACACTTGAGATGATTTTATTACTGTTTTATGTAATTCTGGCAGCAATATACGATCGGGGCTGTGTACAAACCAGTCGGAAGATTTAAGGTGACAGCTCCTCTGAGAGAAATAACATTGAGGCAACCCTGCCTTTGAACAAAAACCTTATGCTGCAGAATTTCAGGGGGATGAAATACGACCGCATGTGTCCTTTGCCTGGCCTAATGCATTTACACTAGAACTTTCTTTTCAAGTTCCTCCAAAACACTGGCCTCCATCTTAAAGTCATAATCTGAAACATAGTTAAAGTCATAATCTTTAACATAGTCCTGTTTTTTTAATCGTAGGTTTTTCCCATGGCCTTTTGTTTTAGCAAGAATCAAATAAATAAAAAATGGACAGCAATCAATGTATGTACGAGTGTGGGTGTGGGAGTGTCACGCAACATTATTTACTCTCCTCGTTAAAGAAAGGGGGCCCTTAATGAGGGTATTTATTTTAGTTGTTTGAGCAGTGGAAAGCAGGCTGTGCTCTTTTCATCTGGATATCTTAAGGGACTCTTCCACCCATCCAAGTGGCTTTTCTTTGTTTACTGAAGAAATATTGACCGATGGTTCATTTTCACTAAAGAGGCCAGACTTTTTGAGTTCTGCCTTGGCTACCTATGGTCAATATGAAGGATTCCCCAGGCTTTAAACAAACATGACCATTTTGAAGGGGGTCTTTCTTAATAGCAGCAACAATGCAATACGGGGTTGAGGGTTGTATTACTATGGCAACTGAAGGAACAAGCTCAGCAAAAGTTGCCTAAAGCTACAGCTTACTGATAGCTTAAATCAGAAGGGTGTTTTTGTGGCTATATTTAGTTTGTGCTATTCATAGTTTGATATATGTTTATATTGTCCCTTGGACCCTTTTAGGCATGACTGGGTTATTTGAAGGAAATGAATGAACTCAATTATTTAATATTAATGCAGCAGTTTATGTTCTGGGCAGTTATCAGCCATTTAAAACTGGTGAATGGTCCACGGGTGCTGTTGAAGTGCCTGTTTATCAGTAACCCTAACCCATTTGATGGAAGATTATTCTGAAAGTTTGGCTTAATCATTTTTTAAAGATATTAACAAAGGATAACTAGTAAGCAAACAGTGAATAAAATAGGAATGTTAATGTTTCCTACTGGAAAAGTGGCAATCCTGATTGAATGGTACAGTTAAATGCGATACATTTAGCACTGTACAAAGGTTGTCATGGTTTGTGCGCTAACAGCTAAGGTTATTTTTTGGCAGTGTAATTGGATCAACGGTAGTTCTCTTACATCCTTCCCGCAAAGCACGACCAGCTCATAAGTATGCATCGCTGAGGCAGTGCCTCAGTGTTGCCTACAGAGAATGTTGTAGCAGTGTAACTAAATTAGTCATTACACAGTATGCTTTATAGTATCATGATCACTGACTGGGTTTCTTTGATTGTTTCTTCAAAGGGATGAGGTAGTGTCAGGTATTATCCTTCAACAAACCCTACTAATGGAACAGATGCGTGAAGCTCGCCAGGTGCCAAATCACGATGTGGCGTGCTCCGTTCAGCTATTCCGACTTGAACATTTCACGTAAAAACCTGGGAACTTTGAGCACTGGCTATAAACAGCTTTCCTTGTGGAAACAAGGAGGCTGGAGGAATAAATGTTGGTGAATTCATTACTGTCTGTACTAAAACTGCGGGTAGGTTTATATGTGCTTGTGCTTTTTTCCTCTGAGGCTAACATTTAAGTGTCTATGGCCTAAAATAGATAGGTCTAGCCAACTGTGCTGTATCAAGAATCTCGTGCATATGTGTTCCACAGCATATGGGAAGCCTGGCTCAGCTTCTGTAAAACTTCCATTAAAAATGCACAACTAAAGCTCCGACAGCTTGAATATTACCTTTCAACAAATTATTTATGGTTTGAATAAAAGCTCATAAGTATCTACAATGCAGTAAATAAAGACACATTTTCTGTACAATTTAAAGGCCCGTTTTTCTTACAGCTGTGTAGGAAATTCTGCCCCCCTCATTAGGACGCTGCTCAGAATTTCAGTGCCAGATATGTTTTTAAGAACTTTGATAAATAGCTATTTTGTTATAATTATAAATAAATGAAAACTGGCAATGTTGTTCTTTTGGTATTAAATTAAAAAGGATGTGAGGATCCTTTGTTGGCATCATCTCCCCCCAGCCTCTGCTATGAGTGTAGGGAAATGCCATTTAATGTCTTTGGCCTTTATTGATATAATATTCCATCAGACCTCCCATTAACCGCGCTCTTTCTCCAGAGTTTCCATGACTCAGCTGTACAGATATTCAGATGAATTCAAGCTTGCCCGTATTGACCTAATTTAGGGTTTGAATATGAAACTTAACCTTTAAAAATACCTTGTAGCAACATTAATTGACAAAATGCATCAGTTTTGTTTCTCTTGAATTTCTTTTTTTTTTAAATATGATTTTCCATGGTAGATTGCATTCTGCCTTTGGAGCTTGGAACCATGGTTCATTAGTTATGATGTCATAAAAACCCTTTAGAAATAAGGATGATTTATTCCAGAACTAATTTATACCCATTCTTGCCTTGAAATATATTTTCTTTTGTCTGTAACATTTAGATAGTAATCTGTTTTACAGTTAGGGGTATTTACTTAGTGAAAAATATGGCTGAAATATTTGTTTTACAATTACACAATAGGTGGCAGTAAGCAGGCCTTTTCAAGGGTATATGTCCAATGTTGCTTGCAGACATTTGTATATTTTATACTGTGCAGCACGTTCAGTGGTGTATGCCAAATGGAATAATAAGACTTTTCCTGCCTGTCTACTAGTTTTAAGTATTAAATGTTTTAAACTGTTTGGTAGTCTATAAAAGCTGAAGGCATTATGACTATTCAGGTTAAGGACCCACATTTCTATAAAATAATGGAATAGGCACTTTCTAAGTTTAAGATACACAGGATAATATTCCCAAAACTTCGTAATAATGATAATGATGAAGCTTGCAATTTGAATCATAATGAATAATCAATGTAATACCTATTTTGCATGATATAGTATCTTGGTCTTCAGATATTCCATTCTGTAATCTACCTTTTATCATGCATCAGCTTAGAAAGCTTGCTCCTCATTTCTGTAACTATTTGAATTGTTTAATGTTAAAGTTACACCATAGAACTCCATACTGGCCCTATGTGGAATTGATTGTATTTCTTCTGGATGGGTCAAAGAGTTGGTAGAGTTATATATAGTAATATAAAGTTCTTAGCAGGTGTTGCTATAGTGCACCAATAGTGTAACTGTGTTACATCATATCCCATTTTTTAACCATAGACTTCCTTATTGCAGGCCTGTCTTTTGTACCCACAGATTTCTTACTTATTTGCCCCGCTGTGTAAACATTTCAGCCATTTCATACGAGTCCTTTTACTGCCTGAGACAGCTGTCTGTGTAAGGCATGAAGGATCATAATTGCCATCAACAGAACATATTAGAAATAACCTGTTGTGTGTTGACCCCTGAAAGGTGACGGGTAATGTGGACAGTGCAGAGCCTCCTGTGAGTGTGATCGCCTGTCCGGGGAAGAGGCCACAGAAGGATGCTCAGACGTGCTCATCGGACCAGCTCAGGGAGAGGAAGAAGAAGAAGGCTGCATGGCGTGAGTAGGACCCTCTTCATCTCCCTGTCCCGTGTGTGTCATTTCTACACTCTTAATTCTGTCGAGCAGAATCCATTACACTGGGATGGGCCTGATTTATGTGACCACAGGGCAGTTGGACAAAACCTGCAGGGAAATAGCATTTGCCGAAATGTGGAGAGGATGATTGCGTGCCAAGCCCGAGTGGATGGATTGCCCCGCTCCCGCGCGCTCTTGCGCGGCGTAGGCTTCCTCTCCCGGCTCCGAGACAAGGAGAGAAAGCGCCGGGGCTCTCCCTCTAATGAGCTGGATGTGTTTTTTTTTTGCAGGTTCCCACAGGGTTGAGCCAGCAGGGAGAAGCTGCAGTGAGTCTGGGGCGGCGCCCAAACACCTCAGCCTTTGATCTGGCGCCGAGAGGATTCCAGTCCCCGCAAACAAAAAAAACCACCGCCTCGGCTCCAATTACGCCACGCCATCCGCGCCGCGGCGCAAACCGCAGTTGATCACTCCCCGTCATGTTAAAAATAATTGGCCCGGCGCTATATTTCTGCAGTGTTTGGGAAATGAGGACTGCGCCGATCGATCGGGATTCTAAAGCCTTTTCATCATGTGTCCGCACCGAGGGCATTGATCAGTCTGAAAACACTGTAACCTGTAAACTGCTAATGGAGGAACACAGGTAAATCACGTCTTCCGAATAAATCACTGAATATAATGCGGGCCCATGCCCCGAAACAGAGGTGTAGAGAGAGAATCCCAACAGCAGTGAGGTGTAGTGTAAACCAGTATAAAATATACTGTACAGGCAAGAAGCATAAATATGGCGAATGGGAAGGCCATTCATTACCCAATAAACAATGTAAATTAATGATTCCATTAGAAAATTAATGAGGGTCATTAGGTCTTCATTGCTGCCCCAACAAAATGAAAAATGAAGATTCTAAAAGTCACTAATCAGAGGGGCAGTGATAAAATATCAATATTGGGCACACATTAAGCTGGATAATATTCAGGCTGGCTTGATTTGTATTGAATATGTGTCTGGTGGCTGGGCCTTGGCATAATGAACTAGCCCACAAATCACTGCTTAATGGGAGCCTACTTATACATATTGCTTAATTAAAGGTTGTGAGCTTATTAACATGTGTCTTTGGCATCGAGCACCGGGGATGTAATCTGTGCATACAGGACCAGGTTGTAAAGGTTTTATAGATAGCCTATCATATTAAACTCATTGTTTAATCCCCAATCTTAATAACCTGTCATTTTCATTGATGATCCTTCATTTTACGGTGGTCATTATAGCCGAATTTCTGTAGTGGGAACACTTTTTGGGACTGTCAACCAGAGTGATCGTTATCTCATACTTTTTGGACTGAAGTTTTTTCTTACCCCTACCTGTATAAACCATCACTCCAGTGACTGCAGTGCTGTGTGGGGAAAATTACAGGTAACTTCAGAGTAATATTCCTTGCGACCATGCTTGCTTATCTTGGAAAGAAAGGATGAAAAATCGGTTTTGAATAATTCATTTTTTTTAACAGCTGTCAACGTGTAACCTAAGTGTGAAACTGTCTGTGATGCAGCAGCTGATATTGTGGGATGCACAACTACTTGTATTTGTATTAATCTTGAAAGCGATAGCTGAAGCCTCAGAAATTGGGCTTTTCAGTGGGAGTGTCTGAGGGATGCTCAGTGCAGATACTCAGTTTGAATGCTCTGTCATGCTCTGACCAGCACCACCAGCTTGCTTCACAAGCAATTCATACATTTCTTCATTAACTGTAATGATGTTACATCTATAATCATGTCAGTTCTGTTGTGAATGCTGGCCACAAGACTATGCCATGGATGGAGCATGGAACACTTTTTTTTCTTTTTTGGGGGGGGGCGTGTGAAGGTGACAAGACAATAAATAAATGTAGATTAGTATCACCTGACTTGTGTAAACGTGCCAGTATACTCAAAGCAAAATTCGGAACTGGAACTGGTTCCAACTGTGTGCAACTAGTCCATTCGAATATCACATACTTGGTTGCGTCATGGTTGACCAGCCGAGGACAACGGAGTTCAACAGAGTTTGTCAAATAAAAGATGGGGAAACTAGTAAGCTATTATCTTTTATTTGGCTACCTTTCAATCCAAACGATTTATCCTTTGTTTGAAAAATGAGGTAAAATTTTCCTCGATTTCATTCTTATATCATGGCGAACACATCGGATTGGACACCAGTTCCTGAAATCTCATGTATCCCGTGTAGATATGACCATTGTCATCGTGACTGCCTTTTGAGATGAATACTTTGGAACAAAGAGTTGCTGAACTCTTATATGGTCATCTTTATGATCCATCACTCAGAGATTTTACAGACAATGAAATGTGCTCAAATTCTTGGCACGAAATTTGGGTGTCAACAGAGATATTTTTTGCTAAGTATGGTGTCAATGACGCCATTGTACAAAACAACCTGAAAAAATCTGCACAACTAATTTGTTTTATTACAGATTTTGACATAAAACAAAGGACATGGAGTTCTTATTGAGTATACTGACTATGGAGTGTACTGCCCACTTCAGGATGTTTCACTTGTTGGGGCAGTGGCCATGAAAAGTTGTTGAACAGTATGAGCTGTGATTCTTTTACTTGTGTTCCAAACCAGGAATCCTGCATGGATCGTCATGCACTCTGCGAGCCGTATGGCCTTTGCACACAGATGCTGTTGTTGTACTGTCACGCGTCAAGTGCAGGGCCCATCGAAGGTATCACTTAGCACAGAGATATTGAAAATGGCAGAAAGATGCTCCCTCAGTGGCTGCAGAAGTGATGAGATGAGATTTTTTATTAATCCTTCACAGCAATCCTTCACTGCTCATCCGGTGTAAGAGGTGCAGAAATGTGGAGAGACTTGTCCACTCACATCAAGGCACCATTATAAACCCCCCACAGTGACTGACTGAAGCAATATTTCAAAATATATTCAGTTTGAGGATTTTTTTTTATTTATATGTAAATATCCTTTACATATATCATGTTGAATTTGAGCATTTGGGATAAAACAAAAAGAACTTCAATAAATTTTATTTTCACAAGAAATTGTATCATATCTATCAGATTTTGTTTCCAAAATTGACAGATTACTGTTGCCCTGCATTTCCAGATAATGGGCTCTAAGCAATAATGGCAGCTGCTGTGTGTATCCTTTGCTGGTTTGCAACAGTGATATGTAAGCATACTGGAATCGTGCAATTTTATGCACTTGCTGGGCAAAGATATTGGTTTGTCAACATCTACCGTTTGTTATGGCTGCTGTATGATTTAGGGCTAGTATTAGAAATGAAAGACATCATATTCACATAAACATCTTCTTCATGTGTCTACATTTATCCATGTAAATAAACCAGAAAATAATTAATGGAACAAAATCAACTGGTAGATACGAGATTATTCATTGATTAATTGATTATTAATTTATATTAAGGATTATTAATTTTTATTTTGGCATTTTAAATAGGATTTACTATGTTAATCAAACCATTTAAGCTTCATCTAAAATGTCTGAGATTCTGTTATAGTGATATGTTGTATAAAGATGACGCTTCTTAGTTTGTTTTCCTCCATGGCGGTATTTATTTCTGTGCACACTAGGCCAAGTATTTCCTGACCTTCTCTATAAATGGATATACAGCAGTGGGATTTTTCAACAGGAGGACAAAAGGTATTCAAATGTGCCAATATTTGATTGCTAATGACAAACACTGCTTCTCTGTAGTTTAAAATTCAAATCGATCCCTGCGAGCAACTGTTTTCCACTGTGCCCTGGAGTCTCTCCTTTACATTTGCTGATTTAAGTTCATTACAGAAAAAAAAGAAAGCTTTTTTTTTTGCGGCGCTATCATGCGGGAGCTGTAACTTTTGAAGTAGGCATCCACATCTGCATATGTTGCCAGCGCCCAAAACATAAAAAGAAATAACACTTTGTTTAATTTCATATTTATGTACCCCTCAGCCTGTGCTTGGCGCATTAAAGGCGCGTGTGCGCGCGCGCTTGGGAGCGCTCCGTGCGGCCTCTCCTCTGTGAGGCAGGGAGGGAGGGAGCTCTGCGGGCGCCGTTGCCGGCTGTAGCTCGGCCCATTTGAATTAAAGCACGTTAAACAAAATGGACGCCCGCTCAATCAAACGTACTGTCAAGAAGATTCTGCACACCTTTTTCACAAGGCTCCCTATTCTTGCCTTGGTGCGTTGTTGATGCAGCAAGCAAAAGCCTTTGGTGAAGAGCTCTGCATCGCAGAGCTTTATTATGCATTTTGTTTGATGTTGTGTATGCTGTGTGCAGCACTCTACTTTGTAACTAGCTGTGCATTTTACTCTAAGTCCTCCTTTTACCTTGATAGATACAGTAACCTGGAGCCTTTTCTCGAGTGGAGACCACTAGCAGACCTTCTAAGTTTTTTATGAGTGAGATTTTACATTGGAACATACTACAGCATTTAATTAACTGTTCGCACAACATTTCATTAATTCAGGGAAGAATCACAGTATATGGTTGAAGCCATTCACCCCTAACACTGTAGATGTTTATGGAATTTGTTTTGCATTAATCACTCCAGATCTCTCAAAATCAATGTTTTCAACATTGAAGATTGAGCTTTATTCACTCTAATCGAATATTTACAAGTTTACTGCAGGCTACTTCATTGCTCATTAAACTGAGACGATAAGAACTTTAAAGTTTAAAATATTGACTTCATTTTTTATTACTTTGTGTGTGTGTGTGTATGTGTGTGCATGCCTGTATGCATGTGTCTGACTTTCCAGCTGACTGTCGAGATCCTAGCGCTGTCCCAACTGGCATACTGCAACTCTCTCCTTGCTGGTCTACCTGCATGTGCCGTCAGGCCCCTCCAGTTCACACAGAATGCTGCTGCGTGTCTCATCTATAATAAGCCAAAATACATGCATGTCACACCTTTCCCCATTTCCCTCAACTGGCTATGGGCAGTGGCCCGAACAAAACACTGCGCTGTCGTCCTGGCAGATGGTGCAGAGAGAGGAATGCCACCCTCTTACATCGATCTGTTACCAAATCGTATACCTTGTCTTTACTCTGGCCCCCCAGTGGTGGAATGAGCTCCCCGCTGCAGTCAGGACAGCAGAATCACTGTCTGTCGGGCCATCACAGAGTGAAAACACGCTGTTTAAATCGCATCTTTGCTCACCTAGTATGTAGCTTTTGTCATGGCTTTACTAACTACACCTGTGCTGTAATGGTAACTATACCCAAACCCAACTACTAGTGCTACTTGAAGCACTACATTCTCAGTGTCCTCCTTGCGCCTGCTATGGTGCTCAGCTTAATGTTGTAGGTTAATGTGTGGACTACTTCGAAGTAAGTTGTGTTTTAACGTCTACTATCGGTTGTGAACCTAATGACATGGTGTCAGTTCTTTGTTGTCTAAATCTTTTCGCGTGTACTGACTTAAGTCTGGGTAAGTTCTGGATAAGACCTGCTAAATGACTGGATGTAAATGTGACACAATAGAGACTTGCTATGGAAAGTAGTAAACAAACCATAGTTCCTGCATACGGAAAAATTATCCATGGGTGCAAACCATTTAAGTGTTACATCATCCCAGGAGTGCCCTTTGCCTGTAGGTGATGTGCTGTTCCCTGACCCTAGTTCCATGAACTGGTGTTTTTGCAATTGAGACTGTGGGATACAAATAAAACACCACTCTATATTGTTGGTGGAGTAAGCAGCTGGATGGATCGCGTGTTTGTTTACTTTATTTATTTATTTTCCAGAGAAGCAGAGGCAGATGTCCTGCTCACAGGAAAATAATTTGCTCAGGAAAAAAAATATGAATATGCAAATCATGTCACAATGTGGAACCTTGTAATGACTAGAAAATGTTCTCGCCATATTTCATTATGCAGAGGTCATTGCTTAATGTAGGCAGCTGGGGCTGTGGGGTTTTTTCATCCTCCCTGTCATCTCTGAGCTGGTTTAACAACACTGCAGATTCGCATCGGACTCTGCTCCTGTTCCAGACCCGCCACACGTGCGTGAAGCAAGGTAAACCGCGGCACCCTAACGGTTAGCGGGGCTTTAATTGATACGTTGGCTGACGGACAAAGAGGCAGGACGAACGCTGTCGTAAGAAAAGCGCACTCCAAATCCTTTGCCTGCCTGGGAAGCATAGCGTGTGCACATTAGACCTGCCGCGTGTTATTTTATTTATTTTATTTTTTTATCACTGTCTTCAGCAATGCCAATGCACTCCTCCTCCTCATGTCTGGCGAGGCGAAGCTCAGTGTGTGCTTCGCTGGCAGCCACCCGACTTTATTGCGCTAATCATTAGGTAAACTCATTTCTTCTTCAAATAATCCTGGGTTTGAATGCTAAAAATGTAATGAACTTCACGGTTCATTGTATCTGACATTGCTTAATTAATGGGTGCATTTAAAGTACATAGGCCCCGGTAATTGATTTATATGCATGATTTGCCCATACAGCTGTTAGTTCCTGTAGGAAAGTCATCACTCAAATGTGCACATTTTACAGATATGGTGGGTAATAAGAGGTTGTATTAACCTTATAACTCAGCATCACAACCCTTTTGAAAAACAACCGTGTTCAAAGCTTTCCTTTATGTGGGATGCGTAATGTGTCTGTGCAAGTAAGTCTAAGCCACTAAGCCTTTCCACTATAAATACCTTCACATCTTCCATCCAGTTAGATGATCCATTTTACCCTTTTTGGTGCATAAAACATAAATCACCTCCCCCCATATATAATTATATAAAATAACAGACATGTCAAGGAACCCATGTTTCCATTAGATTATACGTGTATACATTTGGACTGGTGCAATTAAAAATACACACGCTAATGTTTTGCCTTGTGCTGTCTCCCTGTATTTATCAGTGGTTTCTGTAAAAAAAAAAAAAAAACAACGCTTATATCTTTTTTTCAGTGGTTAGAGATTTCAATGAACAGCACATGTCCATTATATAGACAGCAGACAGGATCCAAGTGAAGCTACAAAGAAGATAGAGAAAGGCATCATACATGTAAATGTAAAATAAAAAAAAACCTCTTGTGCCTTCACTCCGGTGTCTGCTGGGGGCTGATCTCATGAATCCTTTCTCTGAACTGCTTGAAAAATCTCTCTGAGAGCATGACTGAAATTAAGCTCCATATCTGCTCATGGTGTATTTATGTAGTGTATTTATGATTCATGCTTTGTTCAGTGGCCTAACACATTAATTATTGGAAAAATTGCATTTTTTTCCCCCAGAATTTTGGGGTCATTGGCCTCTAACCATTATTTGGAATTTCAACAGAACCTCTGTGGAGCTCAGATCAATCTCTCACCTGGGGAATGAGCAGAGCATATTTCTATCACCAGACTATCGATCGCTCTATGCGCAAACCCCCTGTGTGAGAGGTGGTGTTTTCATGAGGACTACAGTGGAGGAAGTGTGCCTGCAGCATGGGCACACACACGCAAACACACACGCACGCAGACACATACACACACAAGCTCTCTCTTCTAGGTCTTTCTCACGCATGTGTAAATTTTTTTACTTACATGTGTGCACATTCAAAGTACACTGACATGAAGTAATTTTTCTTATATTTTATTTGCATTTTTGTTTTGGTAGACCGGCATACACACACACACTCATGCACACACGCACACACACACATGCACACACGCACACACACACTCACAAATTCACCACATTTTAACTGGGAAACCCTCACTCTTCAATCAGCTGTGGGTAATGAAGTCACCAAGTGAACCATGTCCAGACCGGGCCCAAATGTCCTGCTTCCTTTATTACACACACTAATCAATGGGATCAGAGGCTTTCTGGCTGTTCTCAAAAACTCAAACATCATCACTATGGTGGATTAGGAGATTGCACATTACCCCTTTCTTCTGTCACACTGCTTTAGAACAATGTGAAATTATTTATGTCAAGCCCATAAATAAAAAGGAAAAGATGACTTTGTTTCGAAAAAAAACATTTTCAGTATTCTTTGACATTCTAGGAGTATATGTACGTATACATTATTCAAATCACCTCTCACCCCCCCTCCCCACCACCCCCAATAATGGAATGCAAATTTCATGCATTTTGAATGCAAATTATCAGTTATTTACATTACATGGGTAGAGATGTATTTTACATACATATTATATATATATTTATATACATGCACGCACACACACACGCACACACATAAAAGAAGGTATGACAAAGTATCTATAAAAGTACTAACACTTGTCACTGGGTTGGTATCCAATAGGTACATAAAGTTAGCATCACCTAGTCAGCAATACATAGTTCATTTGTACCTTTTTTGCTTGTAAAAGGTATTTATTAGCAGCAAAGTAGAACATTATTGTACTTTCAGGGTACATTTGGTGAATTTTTCCCCCCTAAAGAATAGAAGTGCACCTCTAGTGTACCTTCATTTTTCAGAGTATAAAAGTATTTAAACACAATTGTTGTCGTTTTGGTCTTTTATGTGTTTTTTGTTTTTGTTTTTTTTGTTTTTTTGTTTTTAGCAAACTCTAACCTGGCCATTCTGTTCTTGAGGCTGTCCAATGGTTTGCATCTTGCAGTGAACCCTCTGAGGTCGTTCTGGTGTAGTCTTTTCTTTATTTTAGTCTTTTGCACATATATTCGCAGGGAAGTGTTCTTGATCTATTGAACAGTTGAAAACGTTTTTTTCTTCACAACTGAAAGTATTCTTAATATTCATCCACTACAGTGGTCTTCTGCGGTCTACCAGGTTGTTTGGTATTGCTGAACTCACCAGTGCATTCTTCCTTTTTGCCATCTTGACACGGCCAATCTCTGATTGATTTATTAAGATTGTGTCACCCCACGATGGCCTTCTGTACTGGTGTTGACACTGCTTTGGCCCTGGTGTTGAGAGACACCAGAAACACACCCCAAATGCAAATTCCACAGCGAGCAATCAACTGTAGGCCATTTTGTTAGCTTTCTTGTGTATGACAAAATGATGCAACAATGCACAGCTAGCCAAGAAACATCTGAGCAGCCAATAGTTAAATTACTTTTGGTCCCCAAAAATGGAGGGACTATGTAAAAAAAAGGCTGCAAATCCTACATGGTTTACCCGATATGGATATAAATACCCGCAAATTGAAGCTGACTGTCTGCATTTTAACCTCATATTCATGGATTGATTTCAAATCCAATGTACTGGAGTTCAGAGTAAAAAAAAGACTGTACTGTACAGACTATACTATATATACCGTATGGTGCGATGTGCAACTAGTACTTAAAAGGGCAAATAAATAGATGTATATACGGTAGTGTGAAGCCCATCTACTGGGTAATCGTTATAAAAAGCCATGGAGAAACATCACATTGAAAGTTGACAAGCTGCAATATCCAGTCCAAATGGGAGAGTAGTACATCATCAGGCAGAATCAATACTGCATTACTCACTAAGGGCATAAAAAGACTCATCACACAGATGATATTTTTTACGCAATGGTGGTTTCGTTTACACAAGAGGGTGAATAATGGCGTGACCATAACTTTGTTTTATTTCTTGACCGGCTTGTTGAAATGAAACACAAGACAAATGTCCGTGGAATTTTATACTAAAATAATGCGTCGCTGAGACGAGGAATGAGAAATGAAATGTCATGTTTTCATTTTTTTTCCTTGTGGAAAAAAAAACTTGTTTCATTTCAACATTGAAATTTCATGAATATATTTTCCAGGCACAGGAAAAAAAAAAAAAGTGAATTCATCATTAAGTCTGAGTAGGCCCCTAATGTTACTATGGGGATTATTCAATTTTCCAATTTATCGTACATGTCATCCCTGCCGGTTTTGCATACCTCTGAAACACCCTGTGGGAAAGGCTGACCAGAGGGAGCGAGAGTGATTTTGGGTAGCATCGGGTAAAGCCGCATCATATCGCTCATCAGGACCAGTGAAGACACCAGCTTTTAATGGCTGGAATTTTTATGGAGTCATCAGGCGAGAGAAGTCACAACAGCTCCTCGGATGATTAAAAAGTCATTTTCTTAAATGTCCTCAAAGGATTTTTTTTTTTTTAAAGAAAACATTTAATTGCTCCAATCAAGCATAAATGTCTGCGGCTTGTGGTTTAATTTGTACACTGTTCACATGGTGTGTGCTTATTTGTCATTGTTTCCTTTGGCGCTTTTCCCAACTGCCTCAATCAACATTTAATAGTTGGGATTGCCTTTCTGTTACTTAAGGTGAATAAGACAGATGTGAGTTGCCCAAAAAAATATGGAGTGGTGGGAGGGGGGGGGCAACATTACTGATATTAAGGTCTATGTGATGCATAAAACATAGTGTGGAAGCTGTTGTAGAAATTCATTAGGTACTCTGCAACTATGAAATTGCATTCTGATTGTAATTTCCCCAGCAGTGTTTGTGAACATGTACATATTAGTAATTATGTCAAACAAAATATGCGACTGGTACAGCATATGCAGTAGTACTGAGGTTCAAAGGAATAATGGGTTGAGCAAAAGTTGAGAGGAAAGGTTTGCGAATTACAAACAGGTGATCCTGGGGAACTGTGACCTTTTCTCCTTACTCCTCTCTCCCTGCTTCACAACTAAAGAAATGCAACCCTCACATCTAATTAAAGTATGCATGTTAGCACAGACATGCATCTGCAACAGTTCTGAGGCATTTACCTTCATGTGAGGACTTAGAAACAGAATAACACACAAAAGGAGGCATCCTATACTGTTCTGAAGGCCTTAAACCATGTGCGGCGCAGCTCACTAGCAAAATTCCCTACCATAAGCAAATACAAAGTGCATAAAATGTATTAATGATGCCAAATGCTGTATTATTTCTTTCACAAAATGATATTGATATATTGATAAATTGCAACATACTGCAATTCCCAACTTCTGAAATTAGGCCTAATTTATGGTGGAGCTATCTCACGTAAATTTGTTTATATTGATGAACAAATACTACAAACAGCGAACAGATTTGTCTCCTGTTTGTAGCTGCAATGATGAATGCATAATATTATGCAGAGAAAAAAAAGTAGGGTTTCCAGAGTTTTCTCTTCTCCAAACAGCATTATGTACTCATACGATATGACCTTTAGTCCTCCAAAGCTGGAGAAAGGAGCACGGCCTGTGAATTCTGATACAATCAATATTCTATTATGATGGCATGTTCAGGTTTACAGCTTCAACATAATAGTCTCAATATTTCATCCAATGGTGAGCATGAGCAGAGGAGCACGCTCTGTTTGGCCTGTTAACTCCGAGCCCACACTTTAATTAACAGAAGAATACATTTCTACCATCAGTGGACATCTCAATCCAAATGTTAAGGCTTATGATGTGGGTGTCGTGCCAGGTTTTCTCCCTCACCACTGCAAGCCAGAACAAGCACTAAATTAAAATGTTAAGCCGTTTCATGGCGAGGGCTCGGACAGGGTCGTAAAAGATCTTCATTACTGCTTCCTCTTTTTGTCCAATAATTAACTAATGTGAGTATTTTACACAGCCAAACGTTGTTAGCCTTTTAAAATCCCTGCATTGAAATGTCATCTCTGCATTTATTTTTGACATTAATTTTTAATTTGAAGTTGAACATTATGAGGTTAATGTAATATTTTACTGAACAGGATGGAAAGTAGACTTACACAGGCTTTGTTGCACATTTTGGTCTGTACTTTAAATCAGAAAAAATTTATTTTATTTTTTTCCCCTGAACACCTACCTATTTCAGAATAGCTGCACCTATATAATATAGCATCTTGTCCAAATAGCAAGTAATACCCTGGATTTATATTTTTGTTGCACAATGATATGTCCTGTTGGTAATGGCAAAGAACTGAACTGAGTTACTGTAAGTGCTTAGAAATCTGAGTCTGGATCAATTGTGGTTTTGACATATCAAGAAGGTACAATCTATTACTGTCTGCATGCAAGACTGCTTTCTACATGTCTGGTATGTCCAACCAAACACTCCCTAATACTTGGGTAAATATTCAAACCCTTTTTTTTTTCTTCTAGATTTATCGCAGTCACTGGTGTTTTGGTTATATTTCAACTTTTACGATCGTGTTCTTTTCCTTTTGGGATTTCAAGGGCACCTTTTAATCATACGGTGGTGTGCCGAGCTAAATCTGTCTGAAGGAAGACGGGCTGCTGAGAAAACACACAACTCCCGCTCTTTTTACCTTTCTGCCATTTTCTCTCTTTCAAAGTTCCATGACAGTAGGTGCATGGCTGTAATGCATGCAGCATATTCATCACAATGTAACCGTGAGCAACTGGGATCTAAATTACCTTCATCTGGCATCCTTCCAACACGCTATAAATGAGGTAATCGTCCTTGACTATAAAATTTGCATTTTCAAGACTTAATTGCTATCATTACATTTTTTTGTAATTCTATTAATTTAACAGAATGGGGTATTTGGTTTTATGGTTATAATTTGCATTAAAACAATGCGCTTCTAAATAGAAAATTCTTAATATAGAAAGGGGAATAGGGACAACTAGTGTTTTGCAGTCTCCTGTGATTAAGTCAGGTTGTTGTCTTGAACAATGGAGGCGCGGGACGGACAAAAAACTGCCGACAGAGCGAAAGCTGACATGTACGCGCGCACAAAAGCGCTCTCAAGCTGAGAGAAATAAGGCAGAAAAGGCCAGTACGCGCCACATTGTGCAAAATTACTGGAGCTTATGTCTTAATGGCTTTTTCTCGGGCCTATCTCTTTTTCTTCAGTCGCTCCTTTGTGCATATACGTACGTACGTATCGTGTCGGTCGCCCTTAATTCAGTCGTACTAAAAGTATTTCGAAGAATGAGGAAGACGTCCAAAGAACATGAAAGTCACCTGCCCCAGCCACTGTTCCTGCTGTCAGCGTGACCTTGATGTAGGAGTCACGGAAGTCCACAAGAACACTGACTGAGAGCCAGCGGATATTTATCCCCAGTCGCGTGTACTCCGCTGACCTTAAAACTTCAGCCTTACTTTTACTGCCGAGCAAGTAATGAAATACCGGTCATTAATTATAGACTGAATTAATCATTAAAGTTGTGCCCAAATTGAAAACAGACAAAAAAAAATCTGTGGCTAGGCAGTGGTCATATGTCAAGCTCTTCCCCTGTTTCTGATCCCAGCATTTACAATGTGTTACAGACTGTAACATGACCGCCATTGACGTGAACAAGGTTGCTTGTTCGGAGCGTTCCGTGTGCCGACGCAGGTACGGCTCGACGACTCCGTCTGAGGCGTGGCTTTGGAGGGGCACAGCGGTCCACGCTCCCGACCGTGTCGCGCGGCATCAGGTCAGACCGCCGACAGACCGCAAGTAATGTTTAGTCTCCATTGCAGCTGCCGCCGTGAGACCCGTCAGCTGGCCGTGACGCTGGGGGTCAATCAGAACTGTTGTGACAGGGCGCGCGGCAACAGGGGCTGGCTGGTGATGGCCATACACACCTCACCACAGGGCAGGTCCTGCGTGCTCTCACAGAGGAGACCAGAGCTTCACCCAGACACGTTCACCGCGAGGAGAAGCCCTAACGCGTAACTGCAGGGAGAGTGATGTTCTGTTTGCAGGAAGATATATAACCAGGCCAGTCCCATGCTAAGCTCACATAGGAGGGGCTTATGCTCACACAAAGTTCCAGTTGTTTGCAGAGGCTCATGTCACAATCCACAAATGAGTGATAATGCTTAACGGCAGAAAGAGGCTGTCAATCAGTATCCCAAGGGGAATTATGTGTTTATAGCACATCCAAGTTCTTTTTAAACACATACTAAGTCTGCTGAAACACTTGTTTCAAAGCTGCCCTACTTTTAATGCGAAAAAGAGCATGGCCTGCACTGACCCTTTTAGTAGCCTCAGTTCACAGTGTCAGTAGAAGCCAGCAACAAAGGCTCAATAATCCTTATGTGTATCATGTAAAACATCAATTAGAGTTACATTTTTATATATTACTTTAGACATTTTTTTGATGAATTCTACTGGAATGTCCACTAAACTGTTAAATATTGTTTATTGTTTTAATGTGAATGTATAAGAATTTTTTAAAAATCTGAATTAGGACAAATTATGACAAATTACAGATAGGGGATGAGTACAGTGAATTCTGCAATGCTAGCTAATCTAGATAAGTTATAATGGGATTGGATATAGGTCTGGACAACTACAGCCCCTCAAATAATTCACCAGAAGAATTCCTACTCAACAAGAAATTAGCATGGGCAAAAACACAATGGAAAGTGCAGTTCCGCTAAATTGACTTAAATATCATGATGTTAATTGCAATTTTCGAGTGCGATTAACACAATTTTACTAATCTTTGCAGATTGTGAAACTTCACAGATTTACTTAAATCGTAATTGAGAATTGAGAAGAAAACAAACATTAAAATGCATTTAATGGAGTACCTTTAAGCGACTGTTATCAGGTAGGGTAAGAGAAGAACCCAGAACGATGCACTGTGCAGAATTTAAATCATGCCTCACGCGAACAGACTGAATCACAGCTGCATTGAACAGCCTTATTAGACATTAACATTTCTGAATATAAACATATTTACCATGCTGTTTGTGTCTGTGTCGGTGGCATGTGTGCATGTTTCCTGGAGTACAGAGAAACAAGGCAACAATGCACACAGCAGCTTGTTTTAATTTACTTATTTGTCTTAACTGTTTATGTTTTTTCCAGATCACATGACTCGTAGTTTTTAATGGTTTGGATCTATATTCGGTTTTCGACAACACACGTAAGCAAAATATAATGGAGGGCCCATATATTTTCAGGATGCTTTTTTCATAAGTTGCTGCTATCATGAAATTTTTAGTGCGTGTTTCAGCAGAATAAAACAGCTTACCTCATTGTCTTATTGTTAAACATATATTCCATTGCTTTGAATACTGTACTTTGGTCCAGAAACAAGTGATAAAGCAACTGGTTATTAAAACCAGTGCAAGAGCAGTTTTAAATGCTCGTAATATGTATGACCTATATGACTGAAACGTGCTTGTTCTGGCAGCTTGTGCTATCAGTGGGAAAGCCTCACAGTTCTCTTAATGGATAAAGCTGATCCCGATCGGTCAAGTAAAATTCTGCCGTTCTCTTTTTTGAATGTCCCTGCGGTTCAAGCGTTATCTTGCCTTACGGTTACTTAAAAGGATCGGTTTTTTGTTTGGAAAATGACATCACGAGTAATCTCTTTTCTGTAATTATCATTTTAACACACTAAGCTGGGAACAACAGACGCACCAGCTTCCATTAGTGGACATGTATTTAAGGGATTTGTGACTCAAGGTGCTCCAGTTCTACGAAGCCCTGGATATGAATCAGTTATTGTACTTGGCTTTGACTTTTACATAGCCAACCCTTGTTTACCAGGATACAACACCCACGGCCTCCTAGCCGGAGTTTTCGTTTGCGCAGTATAATCCCGCAGTAGTGTTCTTTAAGTGTGTAGGAGAGGAAGGCCTAGCACTGAAGTGGCAGGACCTCTCACAGCTCGGCCTGCGTGAAAGGATCGGCTCGGGAGCGACGGGGACGCCTCTTCGGTGGCCGTGACCATGTGTTGTGAGCGGGGGTCTGGCCCGGTTGAGCGCCCCGCGTCTCTCCGGCGGGCCGCGGCACGCGACGCCGCCGTGGGCCCCCGCTCTCCCGAGCTTTCCCCGGCAGACACCGCCGCCGCGCTTCATTTAACGCCCATCCCACGGCTCCGTCGCCTCCGCCGCCCCCCGACACAGCGCCGCCGTCCGTATGGCGAGCGCGCGGGATGGTCATCCCGCAAACAACGTGCCCCCCCCCCCTCCCCCATCCAATGTATGGCCCATCTGTGTGCAAAATTTCTCCATAATTGCTGCCATCACTCTGTCAGCATTTTTTTTTTAACTTCTGGTTCAGGCACCCAAAAAATTCCATGTTTTCAGAGCATCTGTCATGAGACATAAACAGTTATCACCACAATGTTTTTTTTTAGCTAAGAGAGGGTTAAATTTTTTTGTTTTGTTTTTTTTCTTCAAAATTTTCGCACATTAGGAGTTCCTTCCAACTTCCAGCTGAACTTCAAAGCCTTGAGATTGTTTAGTATACAAAACCTTGGGAAGCTGCTCAATATTTCAGAGGCATTTTATCCAAATAGTGATACTGAAAACAATGGCTTGGAGGACTGTGGTTGTTATCTGCAGCGAGCAATGCGGGCTCCCCCATGTAGAACTAGGCTGCTTACTAAAAAGCTCTGCATTTCTAAGTGCCTTTGATCCCTACAGTTCTTCAACAACTCATTCCATCTCACCTTCATTTGCTTGGCACAAGAACATTTCATTACTGAAAATATTAACCTGATATAGTAGTTGCCATCACTGGCCGATGCACGCTTTTTGTCATATTTTGATAAGCAATGTACTTGTCATAAAGCATCCATCAATGCATATGCTGGCTACTAGCATTTGAGTGTCAAAAGTGGACTGACCCCCTGTTGTCCAACACTGTTGATATCAAATGTGATATTAGAAAAAAAAACGAACTATCTGCAACCCATCAGTTCAATAGGCTTCCTGTGCACAGATAAAACCATGCATAGTTGTTACATTTTAAAGATCGGTGAATATGAACCCTTAAGACTCCTGTTAGACAGCGCTGGCTTGATCCAGTCTCAATCACACGAAGGAATTGCTTTGTAAATAAGTAGAGCATATTTGTCCCGGCCATTTAACAAGTTGCGTAACCTATGCCAAAACCACCTCACTGACTGGCACAGCGATGCAGCAGTCAGAGAGGCTGGAGCATGTCATATTTCCGTAAAAAAAAACATCCAGAATTCGCATCAATAATTTTTCTAATTGCACTCACATGTGTATGCTGTGTGGAGGCGAGAATCCTGTGATCCTCCGTTTATCGGTTTTTCATTGTGCACGCTATCTGCTCTTCGTTTGCATTTAAAATGCGGAGTGTCAGAGAGCAACCGCTCACGTCTTCCAAGGAAGAAAACAAAAGTCTGCGGCGTCGTAAAAGACACAGAACAAGAGCATGGCAAGGGTGATTTCCGTGAGAGCATCATGACATGCACACAGAAACAAATCTATTTTTATTGATTCCAAAACATTTGAGTCATGAGTAGCGCAGCTGGTCGGCGTTCTCTGCCAGTGAGTGTCATAAAGGGAGAATGCTCGCCGCGGAGCGAAGCCAAGAGCTGAAAGAAAAGAGCGCCTGTACCGTAGAAGGGCGTTTTTTATTATTCTTTCTCTTGACTGACAGCCACATCTTTGGCCTCGTTTTTTGCGCAAAGCGTCGGAGAGAAACGCCATCTGTTGTGCACGGCCGCTTTGTTTAGAGCTGCGCCGCGCTGCTGTTAGCGGAGAAGGTGCTTTCAGGAGGCTGATCTGGAACGATGGCGCGGTTGTGGTTTTTAACAGGAACAGACACCGAGCATGCGAAAGGTGGCAGCTCACTGGGAGGGATGTTTGTGTTTTCCTCCCTCGAGAAGAAGTCTTTGTCAGGAGAGGTGGTGGTGACGGTGGTGGTGGTTGCGGAGTGGGGGGGGGGGTTTAAACCTGCCTGCACAGGCCACAGGTGTCTGTCTGCCAGTTGTGTTGATAACTCACTCCCCCTCAGCTGTGACACGGGCGGCACAAGGGCGCGGCCCCCGTTTCCCACCTGGAGGTCACACCGCGGGCCGGTCGGTGGATCTCCTGCCCAGCGCCGGGCCAGGTGCCGTCCGCCCGGCGGGATGCGGCAGGGCGCGTCAGGGCGCGGCGGCGGGCCCACGTCGGCGACGGCCCCCTCCGATTGAGCATAACGCGCACTGAGGGGCGCGGGGGCTCCGGCCCTGCCCCGGCCCGAGCCGCGTGTCGGGTGAAATTAGCCTGAAAGACGAGCCGAGCGGCCGCGGCCCAGAGAGGAATTCATTAGGAGAGTAATGTAAATGAAATGACAGCAGCCTCACACTTCCCCGCTCGTCCGTGGCCCCCATCAGCCCGGATTCAAATTAACGGCATGTCTCGGAGCCACGGCGTCGGGCCCCGCGCTCCCGCCGCTTTACCCGGCCCGCGCCGGCCGCAGATGCGCCGCGCTCGAGGACACGCGTTCGCGGGCACCACGCGGTACCCCGCGCCACCGTCACCAGCCACGCTCCGAGTGCAGCCATCGCTCGCCTAAAGGGGCTTCCTTCCTGCGCCGGGGCGTCATTCGCTCCGACAGCGCATGTGGAAGAATCCCTTTCCGAGCGCCGCGATCACCCAGCGCCTGTCCCTGAGTACCGACTCCACGGGCAGGCCTGAAAAGGACCCCCGCTTCTGCCATTATGCAGCAGTCTGCCGTCGCTCGGTGTGAAACAACTTGACTGTGAAATCCGTCCGATCTCGGAGAGACGGCGTTTTCTAATTCCCGTCCCGCAGGTAGCCTGCACGGGCAGGTTTCACCGCGCGGCGCGTAATATGTTTGGGGACCGAGCGTTAGCACATTATTTGCATTAGGAAGGCATGTTGGCCCCAGCTGGGCTAGCAGCACACTGCCTCACAGTTTGGCATAATCCCAGATTTGCTGTGACAGGTGAGAAACTGGTTTTATACGTGTTAAACCGGCGGTAACCTTGTTCTCCTCTGCGTCTCAATGGCTCCATGCGTATTCCCACAAGTTTCACTTCTTTCGGCCGTGAATTTTCTCACGGCACAAATAAAAACATGAAGCTTTGTATTTTCCTCTTTGTATATTTAGGTTTCTGGGGCTTCAATTTATTCATCATTTTTTGCTTAATCCAAAAATGAGGCGCTGTATTTAAAATAGAAGGAATTTATCAGTGGTGCTGAATAATGAATTTCAGCAAATTTTTATAATATATTGCATTTATCAGCCATGACCACACTTTAGACGAATTTTGTGTGAGTGTATCTGTATGCTCATGGGTATGTGTGTTTAAAGCCATACCTGTGTATCTGTGTGTGTATGCGCGTGCAAGAGCGTTCTCATATGTGCAACATGCAGACAAGACATGCATGTTTACGTGCGCATGCCATGTGTACATGTATGTGGGCATATGTGTTAGGTGTGCATGTGCACATACTTGCAGAAACATACAGGTTCCAGGCGCATGCGTGTACAAGCGTTTGCAGGAAAATCTGGAGGGTTTGGCTCTGTAGGCTACGTCAGCTCCCTTGAGAACAGGCTAATCTGAGGCAGAAAGTTTCTGGACCATGTTATTGTAATACTGCTGCTGATTAGAGCCATTATTTACGAGCAAAAGAACCATATCTCATGCACATCTCTGCTTGGGTAAATGGGGCACTTCAAATTAACCACAGCTTTTAATAGCTGCCGCTAATACTGCAGGTCTGAAATGTTTTATTTCTCTATGTCATATAAATATGATCCACCAAAAAATTCATTCGGTTCATGGTTATACTCTGCTTTGACCCAGGATACATAAATGTGATTTGTATATGAATGCAAGTCTTACACTGGCTTTTATACAATGGCCTTTTACCCTGACCTAAATTACAGTTTTATTTTATTTTATTTTTTGTTACTTTATGTAAATAGCTTTGGGCAATTGTAGCACAATTTTTTTAACAGTTAAAAACTAGTGTGAAGTTTATTTTAATTGAATATACATCCCCTCTATTTTTTGTAAATTAAAATTCACCGGTGTCTTCGGCACACATACCGTATTAAGAAGTGAATGTTTCGCTGATTACATGCAGAGCCCTGGATTTGGAAATTTACCAGACAGAGAACATAAAAACCCAAAAGTTCCAGGTATCCGTCATATTGGCCAGCTGAAAAACTAGGGATTATGCCAGTGTGTGTGCATGTCTGTGTGTGTGCGTGCGTGTGCGCGCATGTGTGTGTGTGTGTGTGCGCGTATGTATGTGCATGTGTGTGTGTGTGTGCGTGAATGAGCGCATCTGTGTGTGTGACTGGGCACCTTTACCACACACAGCACTCACATCGCCCTCAGCGCCGCAGTAAGGACCCCTGATAAGGAGAATTAGTCAAAACTTGGGAGCTGCCAGTCACTGCCAATGAAACTTTAATCTTTGTCTGAAACAGGCACAAATAAATTAAACCCTTGTGAGAGGCAATGTGTGCTCCCCTGATAATGTGGGATTGAAGTTTCTGAGACTGCTGCTCGCTGGTGTCGCTGGTTCAGGGGAAAGAGCCACGTGTGCCAGTGAGGAAAAGAGCCGAGGCTCACACAGTTGACGTGTGCACATAGCGCTGGCAAATGTGAGGTTTTTAATTAAAGCAATTAAGAACGCACAGCACACCTGACATAGGATGTTCTGCTGCCTCGACACTGCACTCGGCTGGAGGAAGCCCCTGCAAGACTGACACATTTCAGCGTGTCTGTTGTGTTTGTGTCACGTGTAGTCTTGCATTGTGCCACTGGTTATTTGGGTTGGCTTGCTTTCCCTTTGTTTTCTGCATGTGTACTCTCCCACACTGGATTCAGGTATCTGCCAAATACATAAATGCCCCCATGTGCCGAGTTGCAGATTTTCTTATGAATATTTTACAGTTACTATTACAATGCCCATAAATTTGCCAAATTTTCACCCAGTATTTTTACCTTTTTACTCAATTCTGCATTGCAAAACATGTACGACAATGGATGCCCAACTGTTTTTTCATCAAAAAACAAAACAAAACAATCAAAACAAAAATATCTCAATGCTGTCTCATACCTTGCAGAACAGTGCTTCATTTAGTCATGCATTCTTCATGTGTGTAACTGTTATTAAAGGGAACTACGCATATAGGAAACAGGCTTCATTTGACTTCAATAGTCTTCACAAGCATCAGAAAGTTCTCTGAGAAATGAAATTCTCACCTTCCTCCTTGTGGTAAGACTGCAATAACAATGACAGAGTAAGAGCAGCAACAACGCTAATCACACGCGGGAAAGTAGCTTGATATTTGACCGAATCGTACACAATTATCATGCATGTGTATATAATAAAATTAATTCTGTGTCTCTGCCTTGTAGCCCGCGGCAAGCGGCATAGAATCAGTTTTGTATGTATAATAGATCAGAGCGTTGTTCATGAATAATACAAATGCAGTGAGTATATAGCAGTGAGTGAGGATGTTTGTCTTTGGACAGAATCAAAGTGAACATGTAATATTGTGATAATCGAAATTTGATGAATTCGGGGCTGACTTGCCTTGGCTAAGTCCTGCTAATTTCCAGACATGGGTTGCCTCGGTAATTGAGTTTCCAATAACATTATGATTATTTCCCCACATGGTAATTTAATTCAAGGTATTTTTTGATCATTGCAATATTGTAAATGTGTGATTATTATGCATTTGCATGCAGATTTTAGAGGCTTCTTCAAACACACTACTTCTTTTCTTAACTAGATTTTCTGTATTATGGCATACATTTTTGCTGAATGTAATTATATCAGACGGGTGGAAGATGATGTTATGAGCAAAGAAAAAGTTTTGTAAAGTTTTTTTTTAGGAAATGTATTTTATGAATTTCCATACCTCGTATATCAGAGTCTTGTGATCCATTTTAAAAAACAACGTATAAAAGGGCTCATAGTGTTCTTTTGTAGATAACTATAAAATGGTAGCTGAGTAGCCATGGTTGAAAATCACACTTCACTTGGCTTCACTGCTCTTATTGTGTGATGAGTGCTTAAGCATGCACTTGTGATTGGCTGATATTCTGTAGTGGACATCAGTGTGCACTTAATGGGAAACATGATGACATATTTGCATTCTGGCTCTGAATGAAAACTCACAGTAATGCTTTGCTGCTCTGGTTCCTAATTTGAAAACCGCTGGCCAGAAAAAAAGTATTTCATTTCTTTTTATGTTGTGCAATGCAACGTGTCTGACCGGCGACAGAATAAAAACTGAGCAAACAGAGGACATCCTTGTCCCCATTTCAACTTCAAACTATAGGTGGTGAAACATTTTGTGGGCCTAACCCTTACATTCTGCATATATTGAGAGAATCACAGTCTCCACAGCTTGTTTACTAGTTGGTGTGATTACAGTAAAACACTTTTTGACTGCTTTGTTTCTTGTTATTTTGCATCTTCTCAAATACCATACATAATTGTCTATAAACTGTCTAAGCCACAGATTCACACTTCTAAATCGCATCTGCTGGTATTCAAATCCACCCCTTCCCCCTCCGAACCTTCTTCCTGAGTGTTCTCTCCACAGGGGTGTTTGCTATAATAACCTAATTAGAAGAAACACCATTGGATCTCAATCTGTTAATCAAACTGTTTAACCATCTGCAATACTTCAAAACTTATCAAATTTTTCTCCCTAAGCATTTGGCCACTGACAGCTTAAACAATTCTTCCTAATGAAATCCAGTGCGAAAACAGACTTGGTGTCTCTAATGGAACATCATTTTTAAAAATGCATGAATTGACGCCTGGATGTGATGCATCCAAACCATAGATTTTATGTTGTGGTGAATTGACTGGATAAAAACACTCAAAAGCACATTCTGTCCTGTTTTTTCTATTAATCTGTTCTGTGTGATGTCTGAAAATTAAAAGCATCCATTTGTTATGGCTATTTCCCTGAAATATGTTATACTGTACCATCACAACCGGTAGTAACACTAATGGTAATAACAATAATAGTCACAATAACACAATTATAACAATATATATAAATGCCATTTTGTCAGCTATTCTTCACAGTGCTATACCTGCTTAGCAGCAGATATAGACAGTTTAACAGTTGCTGACCAAATGGCATTTTTATTATTTGTATGATTATACAGTGCAGGTGGGTCATCTAAAACACAGACTTGAATATAACAGGAGTTTCAAAAAAAAATGCTAATGTTATAGTCCTGCAGTAATATAAGCTAAGAGGTAGTAAAAATAAAGCACATTTAAATGAACTAATTAATAGGTTTAACTGGCCCTCTCTTCTGGCACAGGGACATTATCAAAGGAATTTGCTACTTCTGGTGAGACAGAGGTGAACTGATGATCACACGGTCACTTATGTGTTCACTGACATGAACCACTTAATGCTTTAGGTAACATTCTGCTAGGAAGGCCACCGAAATAGACTGTATTATCACCTGCTAATCTGGTGTAGTTAATCACCTTGCTTAGTTGTCCAATAGGACAACATTAGTTGTCCTATTGGAAACAAGCACATATGTTATTGTGGACTGCTTTTGTGATCTGTTTCATTCTTTCAACCCTCTGTGGTTAAATGAATCTAGTTGTGCATCCAGTTGAGTATTCCAATAACAACTCCACAACTCAGATAGGAAGATTATGGATTTCATAGAAGCCCATCATAACATTGATTAATTGTGCTCATGCTCACAGATCAGATGTCCATTCTTTGGGGTCTGGTTCCTCCAAGGAGTTTTTCAGTGTCGCTCAAAGATCTCAGAGGTTTTTTAGTCCACGGTTTAAAGCAAGTAACATACACCCAAAAAAAGGACACATTTGATAGGATTTTTCTGTGGAAACTTACTTTGGCAGTACTATCCATCCTGCGTCTAACTGGAATAATTAGTTGTCCATCTGAATCTACCAATTCAGTGTCATGTTATGATTGAATTGTTTATTTGACATTTAGATTGAATTGAAATTGTCCTCATATTATCAGTATTAAACAATGTTGCCTCTTGGCCTTTGTTTATTCATTAATTTTTTAATCAATCCTATTACCCATAGCTCTGTTTAAACTAATTGGTCACTTTTATTTGTTTTTGCCTTTGGCATAATGCCATTATTTCATTCAGATTGCAATTTTGAACTGAAATGCAATTTTTGCATTCTTATCAATTGTTTTAATGTCATGTTTTGTTTATTAACTTCTTATACTGTCATTCTGTCACAACCATTTTTTTTTTGTTGTTTGTTTGTTTTTTGTTTTTTTTACCATTCTAAGGTCTGCATCTTTGCCATCTTTGGCAATAGCACATCAGTATCAGTATGTTGGCATCACAGTAACATTCTGTCTGTGTAACATACTCATAAAGTACCTCTTTTTGAGGTACTTTATGATTGATTGATCTTTTTTTATTATTATTATTATTATTTTACTGATAGATTCACTCATTTTCATGGAAAAGGAGAGGGATGCTTTTTTTCTTGAGGAAAATAAAAGGAAGGTGGGGGATTTGAGTGATGGAGAGAGGAAGGAATGGGAAAGGTTGCAACAACTTTAAACAAAACATGACACACGAGCGAAGCTTTGGCTTCATTTACATATGCTGACATTTTGCAGAAAATATTTCAACATTAGCTGAGGTGTAATGAAATCCTGCCACCAGCCAGTCAGGAATAATGTTACCATAAAGGTAACCTGTCCATATTTTCTTCCTGGGAAATAATGTTGACAGAAAAGCAGGTTTTTTTCCCCCTTTTCCTTCTACCAAGTAACTACTGTGGGAAGGTTTTCTTGTGTTTAGCCCCATCCATCTTCTCCAGTGCTGATTTAACGTATGATCACTCCTTTTACAAGCTAATTGTACGCAGGGTTGGGGAATTTGTTAGTGGTGACATCTCGGCAACCCATTGGGGACACATCTCATTATATGGCAATGTTCAGGGACATCAGATAATATGCACTGCCATTACTATTTCATGTAACGAAAGAGAGGAGTAACATGCATAGGAAACAAAAGAGGGGCAAATGAGAACTTGCATTGGCTTGACCAAAAAGGTTCATCATAAGTTCATCGCTAATGAAGGAAGGCCACTGGAAAAATAAAGGAGATTGGCCAGAATACTATACATAGATTTTATATTCACATTTAATGTGCACAAATTGTGCTTAGAACAATATGTTTTATTTAAATGTATGAGGTTATTAGGCCACAGCTACAGCTTTACAATTATGAAGTCACTTACATGTAGCATCTTGGAATAAAAGCCCGATTCACATAACAATAAGCAGTGTTATGACATCCTTTGAACACAGTCTGTTACTTGTTACGGGCTTGTACTGACACCATGGTTTCAAGACTCAGGGTCAGTCTGTGTCTGGATGTAGTCATGCAAGGCCAGGGAACAACCTACCATTACACACAAACAAGCAAATAAATAAATACATAAATATGATCAAGCAAAATATAGTAATCATGAGTTCAAATGAAGTCTTGACCGATAGGCTTTGGCAGGCTTTTGTCATATGCCATTGTTATAAATGGAATATGAAAAGCAGAGCAAAAAGTAGAGGACTGTGAATATAGAATGCCTCAAGAAGCCTCTTAGCTTACCATTACCGTATGCTACATTCCAATTATAGCATCCCAAATCAACATAGTTTTAATCATTTTTCAACAAAACAACTGTAATAATTCAAATAAAATTTACATTCTCACAAAATTAATTTTCCTGGGCAGTGTCACCTTTATTACTTAAAAAATGTAGCACAGGCCACATGGCATGATTCTCATAGAATATAAATAATAGACCTTCTTTATGGATTGTAGACAAAAGGCATGTGCTGTCATGCAAAGGTGATCATGGCTGTTTGGCACCTGATTGGATTTAAACAACATCATCTTCTTTACGGGCCTTTACATGGGTGCCAATACCATATAAAAGGGTGTGAGTTTTATAAATGAAACAATTTGTTCTTCCTTAACCCATTTCAGTTCCCTTACAGTGAACCCAAATAAGACAAGTGGTGCCAGGGATAAATATTGTCCTTGCGTAAAATCCAAAATAAGTTCTTCAGTACGTTCATATTGCCAGTTTGACTATCAACTAGGATCTGTATTGCAGGGAATTGCATAGTAGCTCATACAGTAATTCGGGGGATATGAAATTGCTATGGACAGAAGATCATTGATACGATAAAGAATGTAACTAAAACAGTATAGCATATAACCAACCTGTAAATTTAATGAGTGAAAAAAAAACACCTTTAAGATTCATCCCTACATGTGCCCAAGTAGCTGACATTGTAACCTATAACTTTATCTCCAGTGGTAGAAAGTTTGATTGGCATCTTAAATAATTTTACATGGGATTTTAATTCTGTGGACTTTGCTAAATTAGTTGGGTTCTGAGAAGAAAAAAAATTATTCACAAATATGAATGATATGAATTAAATTAAAATTTTTTTTACTAATTCCAATTCACAGTTAAAGGCATATTGGAGAGTTCAGTCATCACCGATCTAAACTCAACAAAATGTGTTTCTGCAGAAGAAAAACATTGATTGAATCCAGTCCAAAATTATGTAAAAAGCATCTTTGCAGTTTGACAGAATACACACACCATGTTTGGTCTGACAGTTATTTATTTGAATTGGGTAACTCTTTTGAACATAGAGGAAAGGGTCTGAACAGGATGCACATGGATCAAAGTGAGATTATGCTACTTGCACATGAGGCAGAGAGCAAGCACAGTTTAGCTTTGGATAACTGAATGATTAAGGGCTTATTTTGCTGGATATTTTATAAACAGTTGTGTATATAATTAAGGTGAGACAGATTTAAAGTGATTTGTATCATGTTTTATGGATGATTTGATATGAGAAGCTCTGGCACTGCAACGTGAGCAGCTAATCACATATTTGATTGAGTGGAAGAGAAATTGACTGCCAAGGTTGGCCTTAAATGAAAAAAAGCTTCTGTAACACTCTGTAATTTTCCAAAGTGAAGAACAAGGGCACTGATGAATATGCTGTAATTGCGTTGTGTGGAGATCAAGTTTTCTGGACAGGTCACAGTCATACAACAGTCATACAATATACTGTAGAATCTTAATAATGCCACTGCATGGATGGCGTTTCTAGTGTATGGATGGCATCACATGTTCTGGGATTCATTTGGATTGGACTTGGATTGTAATTAAATTGCACTACTTAAAAAAATAATTGTCAAATTATCTATTTCCAAGCAATTTAATAGATGAATGCATACACTGATGAAAACATGCATTTGTGATAATAGTAAAATAATAGTCTGCTATGCTAACAGCAAGAAAAATATTTAGTACTTCTTGAAGACACTTTAAAAAATTTGATTGCAGCTGCTGTGTATTAGATGCAGATGAAGGTACATTGAATCAAGAGGGAGGACGTTTTGTTACTAAATCAATTCTTAGATTTATTTGTATCACATTGGTAGCTGTCTTTGTTTGCAAATCCCATTTAAATAAACTGAATATGACAGCCTTAAAGTAGATTTTCAGAATGCTCAGTTTAATATCATTTTCTTGGCTGTGGACTGATTTCAGTCCAAGCACTGTTTTGCATGTTTGTTTAATTTGATACAGCATCTTTGGCTGTTTTTCCAGCACACCACGCCTGAAGACCAGCATATGCATACTAGATAGGATTACATATTCTAAGCAGATTTTGTTGAGGAAGGGTTAAATGCATCCCCCTGCTTTGGTGCGAACATTGTTGGCTAATAGCACAGGAACCAAGCTCTCATTAGGATTTTAGGTGCCCCCGATTTTGTGGAGGGAGTGAGCAGTGTCCCGTCGCTCAGCTCCGGCCTTTGAGTGAGAGGGAATAAGTGGTCTAATGACTGAAGTTCCTCTGTAAAAAGTATATAGCGTAGCTCCCTGCAAATTGAGTTTCCTTTTGTGCCAATTGAGTGTGGTTTATACAAGCTGCAGGGAGCGCCTTTGAACTCTCATTCCGAGCCATGATCGGGGGTCACCCGCTTCCCTCTCAGCGGGAGGGATCAGGGCACGGAGAACCACTGCTACAGACGCCCCAAATCCATACCACATTTCAAAAATATGTTGTGGTAAAATTTCCAAACATACATAACATTTTTCCAGGGCCTGTGAAGCAGGTGTGTCTGCTCACTTTATTGGGTATAAATTCATTTGTAAATGCAGTTTTATTAGATAAAATGCTCTGAGATGTGTTTACATAAGGTTGACTTATAACCTTTGGCGATACAGTTTTTTTGGAAAACTGTAATGCTTTTACAGAGCTCTGCCCACATTTGGGATATTCTTTACTGGGTAATTAAATACAGTCTTAAAAATGACCAGACCATAAAAGGAAACAGTATGCAATATTCACCAGTATTACTACTTAGCCAGTGGGTATACATCCAAAATATCAGTTTAAAAATTGAACTGCATGTGAGTGATCTGGCTACGTTCATCCATCATTATATATTTTTATTGCATATATTTTATTACATTTTTATTACAGACAACACTCAGTTTTAACAACTACCGTTTTTTCCTAAATTTAATAGAAGAAAAAAAAACAGTTACTTGTATTCAATTCAATTTTGTGCCGTGCTGTGATGTACAAAAATAAAATAAATGAAATTTTTGTTCAAGAATTTACCAGAAAGTAACGATCATACAGAATGACTGGATATTTCATAGTGTGGCACCCAGACAACCCTTCAAGAATACGCTATGAAGAAACCACCATCTTAAATAAGCGAGTCTCTCATATCTATGATGTACAAAAACAGAGCAGAGTGTGCAACCTTTCTTTTTCAGTCTTACACACAAAAAATGTGTCCCGTGCACAAAAAATAAAATATCTTACATTAAATTTTGTTGAAACCTTTTCAGAATTTCTGGATATGGGGGGCTTTTACAGAATCTTTTGTTCCCCCTCTTCCCTCAGAACTGTGTCAGTGCCAGCTGAATGTGTTAGCCCATAGGAGCTGGCTCGCTCCCATGCCAATGCAATCCAGGACCGAACTGATGAACACTTATAGTTAAAGCAATCGGATTGTTTTCAATGTCACAGGCATGAAAGCGGAACTCATTTCACTGTAATCAAAGCTCCAAAAAGGTCTTTCTATAAATCCAAAATGTTTCTTCATCCCCCCCCCTCCCCCCTCCATTCCACAATTATGCACATGCACTGCCATAAATCTAATGCGCTTTCATGAACTGCAGGAGCAGAGTACATAAAACGTGTTGCGGATTTGCATACAAACATACTTATTCCAAATCCCCCTCAGAAGTTGTAAATGATTGTCTTTTCCTGAAATACATTTCAACAAATTGTATTTAGGCATGTTTATGAATCCTATTATGGCAGGGGTTTTATCATATTTTGTGGACAGCAATAGTTTCCCGTCATAACCATTAAAAGAAAAGGCCTTAGGCAATATATTTTGTCATTTGTTTCAGATGCATTCTGATTTCCTTGCAACACAGTACGACAGGTCTACAGAGGAAAGACAAGTGTTCACTCAAGTTGAATTTCTATAACCACTATCATGTGCAGAGATTTCTTGTGGTAAAATTAATTTTAGTGGTGGAGGTAGTGTCAAATGTTGTAGACTGGGCCTGTTGAAATGGTTGTCTTTATTGTTTTGATTTTCCACAATATTTTCACAGAAATTCAGAAACTTAACAAAATAAATAAATAAATAAATAAATTATATATATATATATATATATATATATCTTGCTGCCTGGAATATGGTTATAAATGGGAGTTAATGGTTATTTTCATACAGTACAGCTTGTTTTTGAAAAATTACCTATGCATAGATTTCATTCTGAAAACAACTGGTAATGCTGAAAAATGTGTCCACGGAGAAAGCAATCTTCAATTCATCAAGTTCAGTATCAAGAGTCAAGCTCTGAATTACAGCAAGTAATGAGAGGGGAAATGTGTTCGCAGGAGAAGTACCCCCAACATGCTGGTGATATGAAATATAAAAGTGCCTGTGGAAAGAGGAAGTGCCACAGCATTAAGATTAGAGCTGGCCGGTCTGGCTGCCGTCCAGCTGCAGTTGATGTGCCCCTCAGAATCTTTCATTAATTGGAGAGTCAAGCTGGTGAGTACAGGGGGGTCATAAACATTTCAAGAGTTATAAAACTTTCATTAAGTTCTCACGATATCTTGGTAGTGGATGACCTTTCCTGCTCTTTTTGTCGAGGGCTAAAAAAGGGAGGCTTATTTTGTCGGAGGACAAACAGCTTCTTTGTGGCAAAGGGGCTTTTTCAAACTGTCCTGCCCTCTTGACTTGTCCTAAGCCAGAGATCACAGCTTATAAAGTGGCAAAACAAAAGATTGCTTTAATGAGATTGTAAAGCAGAGTAGGAAAAAAAAGAAGAAATCCAGCAAATAACTCTGCTGGTCCCATTCCATTTTAAAAGGCCTTTTCAGGATTTTCTTTAAGCCCTCTTCTATGTTTAAAGAAAAATCAAAGTGAAAAATTTTGGCATTATTGGAAATGACTCGGAGGAAATGAGAACGATATAGAAAAGTGAGATGAAGACGTATCGACCACATCAAAGGTGTGCCAAAATGCACATGCTGGGAAAGTGTTTCACACTTGCGATTGTGCCTTCTGCCAATCTAGGTTGTTCTGAGATGTTGATAAGTACAATCTGAAAGAGAAGGGAAATGATGGAATAAGACTAAAAAAGCTACATTTACTTATGCGATTGTCAGTCTTTACTGTTAGTAGAGAGAATGTCTCATGTTATCACTGGCATTAAAATTAACTCCTGAAAAACAAGCCTGCGTAGTTTTTATTTTTTCATTTTTCAGAAGCACATGAATGTATTCCTTTTATTCATTATTTAAAAAAGAAAACATTTATAAGTTCCATAAAATAATTTTCTTTGCTTTTTAAAACACAAATAGATAAATCAATGAAGCATTTAATCGACCAAAAAATAAATTATTTCTCATTGCTTTAAGGCTCTGAAAAATATTTTTTATTGTCTGGTCTTTTGAACATGACACATTTTCTGATCTTGAAAAGATAAACCTTCAACTCAAATCATATTATTTATAAAGGATGAATGCAAAATGTTAACATAAATCTGTTCTGAAAATAGTGGAAAACACAAGATGGATTCTTATTCATGTTCTGAACTTAGCAAGTATTGACAAAAGCAAAATTAGGTTTATATTATAAATACAAAATTTCTGCAAATTCTCAAGACTTAACCCTTCCGCACCAAGATTTAAAACATCTCAACCTGGCAAATGCGCTAATAACCATAAAGCTCTTAAGAGATTATCTGTTCCTGATTCTTAAGTGTTAAGAGTAACACCCAGATTCCCATCACCCCAGGCTGTTCTCCTGATTGGTTCCAATTGTTTCTGTGGCAACCTGATTCTGATGAATTACTCTTTGAACAGAAGGAAGTGTCCACTATGACCTTTGCCTGCCCCTAAGACCCCAATATTAAAAGAACTGGAGCCCCACCACATAATCAAACACTCCTGTTGGACACCAACTAATTTGCAAAAAAAGAAGGGAAACTGAGATGGCCACATTGTCCTGGTACCAACAACTGTCTTTTTTTCTTGCTCAGAAGACGCAGGGCAGTAGAGTACCAGTGCTGAGGATAACCATGCTTTCATGGCCATTTTTTGTAAAGTTAACAACACATGCAAACAAGTATCAAACCTCCTCTCGTTGCATAATGTTTGAGAAAAAAACATTCTGCACCCCTGTGTCTTTCGCCTATCATTTAGTTTCACTCAAGGACAGAGAATAAAGCATGCATGTTTAGGAGAAGGGAGTTCAGATCAAATACCAAAAGGACCTTCAGAGGTGCTCTGTAGTTAACAATCGTAATTAACAAGAACACAATCAGCGAGGCGAGTGTGTCATTAAACGGCATCCCTTATGATTAATTCACTCATCTGCTCGTAACAATGAAATGAACCTTTCAGTGTCTTAACGACCTTGTCCTCATCGTTTAGTTAAAAGATCCAGGGAAGAAACGTCAGTAGCACATTACTGAATTGTTGACTTGTTTGTACTTTTTAAAGCAGTACATCATCACAGACAATAGTATACTGTAGTGTTTAAGTGCAGATAGCAAATTGTGCAAAATGGAAGTTGAGGTGAAGAAAATGTATTTAAATTCAATCTGAAATACTGTAGCCACAATGATACCCTGCTTCCAGTATCCACACAGTTTTTTTTTTGTTTTTTTGTTTTTTTAACAATGGTTACAAACATGGCGGCATACGCTACTTAGAATTTGACACCGTGCACTTGTTGTTAAGGCTCAAAAGAGATTATAGACTGGAATAAAGAACTCCTATTGTACACTGTGCTGCATAATTAAATTCACCCGTCATTTATTATTCAGTGGAGTACATATTTGTCTTGGTAATTTTATATCTGAAACCTCCATAATGCTGAATTAACCATTTGAATTAATCATGTGAATTAATTCTTTGATACATCCCACTAGTCCAGCTGCATGGGTCTGCTTAACACCAGAAGTGCAAGCATATGCTTGTTTAGACGGCTAGCAAAGTCTCCAAGGAGAATTTCAACAATGAAACACAATATCCCCCCGCAAACGCGTGCAATGACTTAAACACTCCATTGTATTAAATATGAATGAGCTGTTATTGTCCAGCCCAGTGTGAGAGGGGAGACAGTGTTGTCGATTAGCCACATGATTAAGCAGATGACACGGTGAGGCCGCTAAGGTAAATAAAAGCCGCCTTCTGTCACTTCCTCCCCTGGGCCCCCGCAGCAAAAGGGCTCGGGAAAACTTGGCCCGTCGGATCCATTTGAGTGAAAAAGTGATAATGCGGGCCCCGAAAACAGCTGAGTGGTTCTCCTGCTCGTCGGAGAGAGAAATAAAGGCGAGGGGAGCAATTAAAAGGGATAAACGGCGCGGTCGCAGTCGATGTCAGGTGTTTATGATCTCATTGGACGATTTGCATCTCAAAAGCGGCAACCTCCGTCCCGGAACCCCCCCCCCCGCCCCCCAAATGCGGTGTGTCGGTGCCCGCATGACGCCGCTCGACGAACCCCCTCGCGCAGGCCAAATGCGTCCGTCAACAGCTTGTCCAAATGTGGCCACCTTTTTCAACAGATAGCTGTACAAAATATAGATTTTTTATTTATTTATTTTTTTTATTCTAGTCAGACAAACAAACACATAATGAATTGAATGTAGAAAAAATGATGCACAAACATAAATATAAATGTTTGGACTTAACTGTGAATTTGTTTGCTAGTCTTAGTTTTTTGTGAATTTAATTTTTTGCCATCCCATCTTTATTTTCCTAGCTTTTATTAAATCCCGTGCCATGTACTCCAAAGGCTTTTTTATATCATTGTTTATGAGCCATATACAGCTTAGCCTGACATTTCACTTGTGCCCGCTCTCTTATCCGGGGTTACATAACAGTGCTGTGATTATAAGTCATGCCTTAATAATGGCAGGCTGCTAACCTTAACTTGCTCTGGCTTGTTCTTTCCACCCGTGCTGTCTGGGGACATTCAGGTAACTAATCTGCCTTTAAATATGTCTCTGAGGAAATGCCGCTAATTAGCACCGGAATTTACTGCCCTCCGTTTTATTGACTTGTCCTACTTCTTCGATAATTAACTAATGAGTAAAGTAATGAGCTATGACATTCACTCATACTGTTCAATTAAAGTACAGAATCAATTATTGAAAATAGTTTTGGATAGCATCAGTCAGAGAACTTGCACATGGTTAATAGTGTGCCAATTATATCCAAGTACTCCGAAAGAAAGTCGCTCTTGTCCAAAGAAAATGAGTCGTCAAAGTTCTGTGTAAAATAGAATTCAGTGGAGAGGAGAGCTACAGCATCGATATTTGTGAGGCCATATGTATGTGTATGTGTTTTGTGTCGCTATTGCATACACATTCGATATTCTTAAAGACAAAAATATCTCTCACTTGTCTTACACGTTTGTTATCTTCACAGTAAGATGTCCACTGTTAATTCAACTCTGACAGTGTTAATCCATCTGGTCCCACATTCCAAATATTATCTGTCAATTCAAGTGTTGAATTAACACTGTTAGAGTTGAATTGACACTGGACATTTTATTGTGTATTGGCTCATATAGCCAAGTGAGATATTCTTTCCACATTATTTTATATTAGCTTATTAAAAATTCCATCCCATTTTGAGGTGCCCACTGCAAACACAGTCACATTTTCTGTTGGCATCTTGCAGTTTAATTGCATTCGTGTGGCTCACCCATATCACTTTATCCATGGTAGTACAGTGGCACCTGTGGATGTAAAAACATTGACACACACCCATTTCCCCTGCAGTGTAAAAAGTAGTTTCATGGCTACACATACTCTATATGAACAATTTCCTCTGATAAATTCATTTTCATCATAATTTAACTACTCAAAAATATCAAACTTAAAGGAATTCTTTTTTTTTTTTTTACAGTCAATCATTTTATTTAACAAATGAGAACAGGATGATAAACTGTATGCAATAAACTCAATGAAAATGCTTATATCACAGCTCCCATGAACCTGGCTTATGCCATGCTTAACTTGGATTTTATTCATTCATTGTGTGGGCTTATTGCAAGTCTTGTCCATGGCACTTTGCACCACAGAATGAATGGTGCATGCCAGTGAATAAAATCGAACACATTTGTATTAATGAGGCATGACCAAAAAGTCACTCTAAGATGATGAGTGCAGGAGTCAAATTATAATTTATCATCTAACGTTACCATAGTACTGCTCATCTGCAGTAGGTTATGCAAGTTTGTTTTTAAATGAAGAACATTAAGTTAGTTTTGTCCAGTTCTATGTGAAGAAGAACAATCCCCATGGAGGAAAACAAACACTGGATTTGTTTCTGTCATTGGAAAAGAAAATGCATACTGCAGTGGTGGCTATCAAAATGAGCTAGCTAGTTAGCCACTGAAGGGCTTACATCCTTATTGTTCTATGATGTCACAGTAGTAGTACCGGAAATGCTTTGTGTGTGTTTACAATGTGCAACTGTAGACAGAATTTTGAGCATGGAAAATGGCCTTCAGGCATTTTACACAGCTTGAGTCAAACTTGCTCTGCATACAATAAAAAGCTGCCTTGGGTCCATCGCTGCAATGTGTAGTTTGTGCTCCCCTATCTTGCTGCGTGCTCAATGCAGTTTCAACTTCACTAACACAAGAAAGCAGAGTTGCCCAAAATTAAACATTTTAATTTAACACAGTTCATGCAATTTAATTATCTGGTGCATTTCCCTTAAGCTGTACTCAATTTTATCAAGTTTAGTTAAATATTTATAAATGTGTCCATTTTGCTCCAATGACATTTATTCAACTTCATTTTATAACAATTGTTTTATAATGATTTCAATTCCGCTGCAATCAGTTTTAAGTCTTTCTATCAAACTTATATTTTTGAGTTTTATTCAAAAATACCCTTAAGTTCACCCATCTCAAACAAAATGAATGGAAAATGTAACCTGGAGTTTTATTAGTTAGATTAATGTATTACTTTTACAGTATGTTGGATGTGCATGGCTGACCATGCGTATAAAAAAACAGAAAAATGTTAATTCTGGCCACGCAAAAGATTCCTCAGAAGTTGGAGGGAAACAGCGAACAAGCTGGAGATTTCGGCATCCAGGAAGGAGAGACTTTTGATTATTTCTTTCATGGAAGACTAGGGATTCTGATGAGTGCTCAAATGACCGTCGCAGATGTTTCAAAATGACATTGTCTTATGGGTTTTATGCCTTTGAATATATGAAAAGCTGCATAACTGTTGTATGTAAGCATTCAACTATGTGTTACATAAACTGTTAAGAATGGCGTGTTTTCACGATATACTGTATTTTAATGGAGAACCAAACATTGTATGCATAAGCAATGTTATTGACTTAGCAATGCACAACTCAATGAGTTGGTAATAATTTATCTCAATAAACAATGTATTATTGACGTAATCCAGCTCTTAACAAAAACCAAAATGCTATCAAAGGAAATTAATTAGTTTATCACACTCCCATGTGTTTTTTCCAGATAATGAATCATCTATCTCCACACTCCAATATACAGCGGCATTGTTGATAATTATGTAAATATCAAAATCAATGAACCTGTCGTTACATTTGCATTTACTTTCCCTTTTTTTCCAAAGGAATATTTGGCATTGATTGGCTGCCTCAATCTAAAAACATTATGTCTAAAGCCATACACTACACTAGGAAAAGTGAACAGTGTAACTCCCTTTGGAAAACATGCCATTATCTGAATTCCTCCACTACTATGATTTAGCTGTGCTTGTATTATTGTGTTTGTTGGCCAAGCATAGTGTTTCATGGAAAATAGATGCAGACAGATTATTATTACTATTATAATAATTGTTGTTGTTGTTGTTGTTATTATTATTATTATTATTATTATATTATATATCTCAATGCAATCATGGACCTCCCTTGTTGGCTCCCTAAGGTTTGAATTTCTCCAGTTTAGTTTTTTCCATGCTTTTCCTCCATATCACAAGATTCAGGCACCTGTTCATCGTCACCTCATACACAGATATTATGATTTAGCACCTAACACAAGAGAGCATGTGTTAATTAATGCTTTTTGTTTTTGTTTGTTTTTCTTGTTCAGTGATGCTGAAATGAAAACAAATCCAGTCAAGAAAGGGAACGTAAGTCAAGCACAGTAGCACCCAGCATATCCTGTAAAAATGAGGAGGGCTCAAGCCAGAACTAGTTTTCTGCAATAGCTAAAGGAGTTTTAAAAAAAGAAAAATAATAATAACATGCAAAAAAGGCTGGCTCTCTTCCCAGTACTGCCATGGTTGTGCAAATGCTTTTTTTTTTTCTTTTTTTTTTTTTTGCTCCCGTTGTTTTTCAACTATCTTCAATTAAGAAAAAAATGTCCACAAGAAGGTACTTGCATACGTGGCTTATGTAAGTGTATAAGTGCAGTGAGGAAAGAGCAGAGCAGCCACCTCACAAGCTTCCCAAATATCCTTGACCAGCTGAACTCTGATGACCATAAAGCTCCCCCGTAATTAAAGTATTAAACAAGTCTATATTTTTTGCCTAATTAATAATTAATTTAATGAGAGGACAAGGCAGTAAAATTGCTAATTAAATTGTTCCTGTACCACCGAAACAGTGCAAGGATTTACAAAACGAATAAATCCCACAACAGTATTTGGGCTGTATCAATATTCTATTAATACTCAGTATGCCAGAGGTCTTGGCTGGTATGCTAGTCACTGCTGAGTGAATGTGACAGGCTTGCAGAAAGACGCAAAAGCCAAGGACATAAAATTCATCCTGACAGCAGCCTTGGAGATCATCCCGGGCCAAAGTCTGGGGTGGTAAATCAAAGAAATAAACTGAAAAGAACATAATGGAGTCGACTCTGTCATTATTATGACAAGCTGCTGTATTTACAATATGCTGCTCGGACTTTAATAAGAAAAGCTGGGGTTTATCAGAACAAGCTCTTACTAGCTTGTTCTGATAGACAAAAAAAACGGTGCGTGCACTTAATAAAAGCAATCTGCTGAGACCAACGAGATAAACAAGAGCAATTTCAATAATGTAATATTAATTGTAATGTAATTCTTGTGCTCACAATGTATTTGGCAATAGATGTCCCGCGCGGAATTGGATTGTCTGTCATGTGCTCATTTTGAAAATAAAAATAGCAAATGAATGCATGAAAACATGTTTACTTGATTGTAATTCCAAAATCTGAATATATGAAAAATGACACAATACTGGCCTGTGAGCACTATAGTAGCAACTGTACTAGCTACAGTACTCAGAGTATTAGCTTGCAAATAATATTTTTAATTTCTGAAATGATGTTGCTGTTTCGTGGCACAGAATTTAATGATGGCAATGAGGCAAGGAGAGTTGTAATTTAAGAGCATTTGTGTGTTTCAGTCACTCTGTTTTGACAATTCATTTGCAATGGCTTCTTTGGTGGCTGGTTACTGGCTGTTTCTGGGAAGACACCACAAAGCTAGTAGTTATTTTCAGAATCACCATTCTTTCAGTGCAACACATGTGGAATGCTTGATATATGTCACACCAAACATATTATTATATTGTAATTTTATGAAATAGGACTTGCAAGAATGATAGACACGCAGACGTTGATGACAGACATCAAGTGCAATTATGGAGTGATCATAGTGAAGTTTACTTTTTCATTGCCTTTGGTTTTAGATGTGCATACACTCTGCTTAGTTCAATGCCACATATGTGTATGAAGGTGTTTGCGTACTAGTCAGAGACATAGCCAAAGTTGGGCTTTCAGCCTGTACAGAAAACAAAAATCCCTTCAAAAATCTAAATACACATGGAAGATGATTTCCCTAAAACCAGAGAAAACAGGAAGTAGTTAATACACCGCCCTGGTTGTGTTTACTTTAGCTTTCACTTGTAAAGCTGGCCTTGGCACCTTTTTCATTTTTCCATCATGACACCTAACTCATGGCTGGGGGACCCCTTCATTTCTGCTGTTTTTGCTTTACCTTTCAGAGAAATGGCAGCAATACAGAGATGACCATCTATACCGGCGTCATGGCATGCCAGGCTACTCCACACCACATCGGACCCTTTTACACTTCCTGGGGACCTCAATGCTTCATTGCCTGGTGTGGCTGTCCATCTTCCACGAGACACACAATGGGGGCTGAGCTTTACCACCGAGCCCGCCCAAGTGATTGTATTGGCCAGTGCAGCGCTGACCAGTGCTCTCCTACTCCACGCTGCGCGGCCATGGCCGCCCTCAGATCCCATCCCCACATCCCGTCAGGGATGTTGAGTCTCCCTCACCTTCCAAATGAGATTCAGCAAAGCCCCCGATGGATCAAAGATGCTGTCAGCACAAAAGAAAATGTGGGAATCAGCACATGTTGTCTTGCCATAAAACACCTCTGAAGACATCCCTCTGATGGGGGCGGACTCAGATTAATGCTCCCATCTTTTATGTGTTTATCTTTTCAGCCATGACGACACAAAATTTGTTGATGTTTTTTTTTTTTTTTTAAGAAAAAAAAAGAATTGGAATATGCTCAGGGATACAGTGCATGCATTCAGTGTGTACGACAACCCCCCAAAGAGCTTTTTCCAACCTTGTTGGCTTAAGTGAAGCAGCCAAAATAATATACCAGCTATTTTGTCCTTGTATTTACCAAGCGTTCCCAGAGACTCCAAGGATTTTAGAAAAAGTAAAAAATGTAATCAAATGTCTTGACATTTTTTCCCCTGCAAAACATATTTTATGAAGATGGAGATCATTTCTATTCATTACAATTGCATACATATCTGCAATAAATAAACGGTAACAATGGATAGGCTGGTGGGAAGGCTGTTTATAAGAGTGGTTTGTTTAAAATTCACTTGTATGGGCTAGTTACAAGAAAATAGCTAATTGAAACTTTTGGGAATATATTCATTACAGGGTGAGTTTATACTAGAACTTAAAGTACACTTGAATATAAAATCTTTATGTAAACAAATATTCATCATATTATATCTATCATAAATATACATATTTCATGAATTGTGACAAACCAATCACTCTAATAAAGTGTCTGAAATAAGTCAAATCCTAAGTCAAGTGTACCCCTTTGTTTATATGTTTCGCATAGCAACAGCTAGTAATCACACAAATAGTATTGCAATTATTACAGGATTCTAACATCCATTTCACCGTCTGTCTATCAGTCCTTAATACCATAATATTCCCCAATTAGAGCACTATTGTACACTACTTCATCAAGGGCTAAAGTAATCAAGATTAATCTCTGTAGCTGACACGCGCTGTTTGCTAAGGAACACACAGTACAATTGCTTAGGGCAAGCATCATTAGGAAATGCAATAAAATTAGGAAAACTGATTATATTTCAAAACTCGGCAGCAAAATAAAATACAATTTGGGAGCCTCCAATTAAAGCAATTGTACTCATTGAAAATCAGCCATTAAATCACATTACTATAATGTTTAGGAACACATGTGCTGAAAGGAGAGAGGGTAAGGTGAAGGGGCAGTCTCTGGAGAATGCTGGCTGCTCCCAATAGCTTTCTCCCAGTAAAGTGGTAGCCCACTACAGCCATTTTGGGAAAACATCAAATAATATTACCTTACATTGGTCGTCCAACAGTATTTAATCCCGTCACGTTCCATTTTATCTTAAAATAATACTTGCTGAAGGCAAGTTTTTGATATAATTACTATAATTCCCTAATGTAGGGTAAATGGAAGTTGTGGGAGTATCTATAGAGAATGCACCATCAGGTATGCTTTTGAACAGAAATACAGTAGACTGAAATACAAAAAGAAAAATAAATGTATAGCCTGGCTTTTTTTAATTGTTTTGAATAAAAGCATTCATTTTGAAAATGTGATATTTCAATATCACAGCATATGATTGCTCTATGTTTTATTTTTTATGATCACAGGAGATACCATTCACAACCAGAGAATGCTTGAATGCTAATAACAAAAGAAATGTTCTTCAGTTACAATGAAAACTTGATGTTGTTGATATGTACAGCTGGAATTAATTACCCAGTCAACTGGAGGAATTAAAATACTGTAGCTAATAATGAATACTTGGGAAATAGAAATTATGGAGAATAAAAATAATTAATATATAACACATTTTTAAAATGAGCCAGTGATATCAATGGTATAGCAATACATTTGAAAATGAAATCATACCTAGCCACAAAGTGATTCCACTGATAAAAACTGGCCTTATGGCACATTGCACACATATACATGACACGGTGCACATTGATATTTGGATTTGGATTTTTTACATTAGCAAGATGTTTTTAATTGTCTGTAAACACATAAATTAAGGTTTTGTATATGCAGATAACATTTTCTTATAGCTGAAATTTTTTTTATTAACATATGATAAAATGAAATGAATAATTTTCTTCCTTTTTTTGACTGAGAGGCCATTTTGGAAACAGCCAATACATTTTGTGAATGTTTTTGATGTGAAAATTGGCAACAATGGATACAGAAGCCTGCTGAGACCAGAGCTCAGCCTCGGTGCTTCCAGCAATATGAAGGTTTTCCACAGCATTCTCAGGATGGGAACACAAAGCAGTGGGCTGTATCCCGGGCTTCATGAAGGCAAGGCCTTATCAATGTGTAGTGCAGGGGTGTCAAACTCCTGTCCTGGAGCGCCACAGTGTCTGCTGGTTTTTGGAGGGTTTCAGCACATACAATTAATGTGGGTCCTTGATTGGCTAGAGTCCACGCACCTTGATCTCAAGCTGTTAATTGGCAGCTGATTGAAAGGAACCCATGGACACCTACAGACACTGCAGCCCTTCAGGACTGGAGTTTGATACCCTTGGCCTAGAGGTAATGTTACTACAGTAATCACATAGGGAGATATTTCCCTCAAGATTGATTTTCCTCCATGTGCTGTTTCAGAACTGCATTTCATGCCTGCAGAATTAAGACCACAGAAGTAAAGCCATCAGCTCTGAGAATTAAACCAGCCTCTCCCTATAGCAAACAGTCCAATACAATTCAGCAGAAGTTGTGCTGTAAGGTGGCTCGGTGGCCATGGGCTCACACTGTGTTGAGACTAAAGCCAGAAACTTCTGGCCACTTTTAGCACGGTGCGAACTTGAAGAGCTGCAAGGGCTGGAACATCCCAGCTCTGAATGTCACATGGTGTTCTTATCCCCTCCCCTTCTGTATGTGTCTTCCAATGAAAATGTCTCAAAGCAATCTAGGGCTTAAAAATATATTTATTTTTGGACTTAAGTTTTAACTCAACTCACACTGTAACTATAATTTTTTTTTTTTTTTGTATGTACTTCCAGTCCCGGAGTGGGTGTGCCATTTCAAGATTGGGGGGGTGGACCATACATTCACGTTTATGTGTGCATCATTAAATTTTATGAACTGAAAAAATACATTCAGTAGCATATGGATTAAAGGATCTAGTCATCCCAACATATAGTGCTTACAGAACTGAGAGCTGCGGCAATGGGCTAATGAAAAAATAACCGCAAAGCAATAGAACAAAATTGATTCTGTTTACTAGCATTGTGGGCTAAAATGCTCAGTTAATGAGACATTTTGTCTTCCTGTGTCCTTTTGGTGTATTGCTCAAGGTGGAGAAGAAGGTTGAAGAGCGGTGTTTGACCAGTCTGGATGCCACTTGCTTCCAGATTTACAGTTGCATAATCATGCAAATGCAACGCGTCCTTGGGTCTGCAAATGAATTCACTAAAGAATAACTCCAGTATTCATTGCAGAATACCCCCTGGGGTCAATATGGCTGTGAGGTATATGTGAGTTTGTACATCCAAGGTCGAGGTAGACAAAAAACATTTAAACCGATGGGCCCACTGAATGACAATAATCGACTCTTTATGTATGTAATGCTAATGCTTTTTATACAAATATTATAATCATATTACATATAATCATATTATGTCTAGCATCTAATATAAAGTGAATTTATACTTGCACATAGGGTCTATTAATGTATTGATCGGGAGTTACAGGCTCAGTGTTCAATAGATTCAGCAATGAGAGATATACACACCATTTTTGCAACATTCAAAGTGCAAAGCACAATCAATGGGTTAATAAAACATACAATGCTTTAGGTTTCACAATGACCCTCAGGCAGCTGTATCTGCTACAGACACAGGGCACTGTGTCTCACATGAATCTGATTAACCCTATGAAAACCATGGTCCAGTGACCTGTGTCAGGGCTTTTTAAATAATAAATGTGTTTGATAATTATGGCATATTTTATATGCTATTTAATTGAACCTAATTTCCCACTCAGCCACAGAAATGGACAATTCACGTTTAAAACGTTTTGACTCGGGTAATCAAGCACAGTTTGTCCTCCGTTATTTTTTATTCTTTCATTCGGTAGTTTAATCATTTTCCATATTCTGAGACCTCCAGTGATGGAAAAAAAAGAGCAAAAGAAAAAATAGTTAACAAACTCCTGATGATTGATGGGCTAATTTTCAGCCCTGAATAAAGCAGTTTTCTAAGTCTGTTGATTCTCCATTTATTAGCTAATAGAAACATTTATCAAAAAAGTCGCATTTTTGCTTAAGCAATAATTGCATTTTTAAATCCTCATTAGAGATCCCATGCATACATAATCCAATTGAGTAAACAGAGAGGAGGGATGAAGGATTAATACTCAGCTCTTCCTCTGGTAAACTGGAAGTTCGAGCTGGAGCATCAGGTCGTACTTGACTGCCTGCATCAGTACCGTGTTTACAGCTGATAACAATAGATTTTTGAACTGACTTAAAAATTCCCGAATACTAAATTGCATGGAATTCTTTCTTTCTACAGCCCCGAGTAAGTGAGAGATTCTTCAAAGGGGTGTGTAGCCGTACATTACAATCATTTTTTAAAAATAATTTTAATAACACACGTTCTGAGATCTGAAAATGCAAAAATGCACACAAAACAATGGTTAAGAACAACTATGTGTTGCCTTTTGTGGACAAAACTGCTTCTCTGGTGGCTTAAAATGTGCTGAATATCATTTACTGGGAATGTGTAAAATCTCACAGACTTATTGATGAAGGCAATGTTTCATGAAAACATAATCTTTTGTTGCCTGGGCTTGAGGTCTTTGGTTGTGTAGCTAGCCTTTTGCCTATGTAGCTATATCAAACAGGAGTCATGTCTTGTTACCTGGCAACCATCCCATTCGCTGGCTCCAGTTCCAGCAGAAAGCCAGTTTTAATCACCCAGCAAATTTTCAGTGCAAGAAACAGACAGGAGCTCAGCTTAATCTTGTTAGCACGATGAGGCCGTTTTCAGATATCACTGCAAATCAAATCATCCCAAAGGCTTTAAGCTGGGGGTTTGGTGGTGGTGTTGGTGTGTGTGTGTGTGTGTGCGTGTGTGTGTTTGCATTTGTGTTTTGCAGGACTATGGATTGTGGGGGATGGGGGCGTAGTTGCAAGTAACGTGAGGTCAAATTAAATTGAAATTACCATGTTTTTTGGGCGGATACAATTTTTTTCAAAATGCACCTTCTCACATCACACGCACACACACACACACCTCCGCACCCACAGCCTTTTTGGTCATCAGCTTCAATTCTAAAGCATCCCTTTCCCCGTAGATTGCCTCTTTTTGCCCTGAGCAATGTGTAGCACCCAGAGACTCAATACTGTGGCCCCCCAGAGAACAGAGAGAGAAGAACAAAGGGAAAGTAAAACTTTAAAATATGGTTTGAGCCTGAAATGCGTATCAAAGAGGCGATGTGGAACCCTACAGGAGGCTCCTGTGAAAGGGATTTCAGCATCAGGCCTAGAAACTTAAAAACCCTGCTCCACATCCATCTATCCTGTTAATCCCTTTTTCAGCTGCGCCATTTTGTGAACAGCAATAATTCAGTTTGTCCTCGTAAGTTCAGCTGTTGACTTGCAAAAGATATCAAGCGGGGTGATTAGCCAGGGGATCCTCAAAAGAGATGGCTTAACAATTTACCCTGCATCGCTAAGCTCAAACAATTACTCTCTTAATTGAGCCATTCACAGAAATCTTTCCGGATCTGAAACGCTTCATTAAGATTTCCCTCGAAACCTGCAGGACACCAGATGAAGGCCATTGTCTCTTCATTTTCTCACAACAAGGCATGGTGTACATACCTTCACATAAACATGGTTGGCATGCAGCAACTGGTCCTGGAGGGCACACATCCCTTTGGCGTTCACCAACGGCAAACGCCAGTGTCGCCAGATGCTAAGCCTCACATCAGTCTTCGCGTAATTGTGGAAAAATATCGTATGGATCTCTTGGCCCTTGTTATTAAATTTTCTTCTTAATTTTCTCAGAGGGCTTTTGTGTAATTAATGGGCCAGGAAAGCCCCAGTCACCACCAGGAGTAACGTCAGCATCCCCCTGTAGCCTGGTCCAGCCCAGCCCAGCATGGCCCAGCCAGACCCCCACAGGGGACCCCTCCACCCAGGTTGTGGGTTCCCGCTGGGGGCTTGACCCTAGAAAGGGGGGTGCTGATCTGTGAAGGAAGAAGAAGCTGCTTTGACGACTTCCCTCCAGTGGACGTAATTGTGCCCATTACTGCCCATTTACATTTCATCACCCAATTAGCACAGGCGCCTGATTGTGCTTGATGAGGGCCGCTGTGTTGGCGCAGAGGGCTGCCTGCTCTGTCCGTGGCCTTCCCTGTCGAAGCAGCATCAGGAGATCCGGAGGACGGCGGATGTGGCTGCGGGCGGGAATAAGGCCTTGCTCAGATACGATAACACGCTACGATTCATATCAATGCCCATTTATACCTGATAGCGACAGAAGCAGAGGTCTCTGCCAAACTAGTCTCCAGAGTTGAGCAGTTGTATTCCTTCTGCGGCTGTAACTCCACCAAGTCAGGCTACAGGGATGAAGCAAAGTGCCTGAATCCAAAAGAGAATCCACTGTATCTGATTCCCAGCGAAAAAGAGGGAGCGACACAGATTAAAGCTGCAGTTTTACTGGTGGGGGAGCTGACAGACGTCTCTCGGAAGCAATTCACTTCCTGTCAGTCAGGCTCCTTTGGAATAACAGCTCCCCCTGAACAGGCATGAAGGTGTGTGCTTGGCTGGGCTGGCGGGGGCAGCGGGTGGGGTGGGGAGGGGTGGAGGCGGGTGGCAGATGATGTTGTGGAAGTCGTGGGCGCGGACTGGAGCGCTGTGGCCGCCGTGGCCTGGTGGTGAGAATTACACCTTCCCTGGAGATGACAACACCGTATTTCAGAGACAAACGTCTGTTATCAACAGTTTCTGCTCACCTTCTTCCACAGCGCCACTCGTCTTGCGGTGTTGCTTACAACAGGCGACAATTCTCTGAAACTACACTTCCTGGTGTACCGAAAAGTGTCTACAATACCCCCCCGTCCTCCCAACACACACAGTATGCCTTTGGTATGATGTGCTTATAAGCAAGTCACGTTTTTTCTTTTTTTTTACAATATTATCACTACCGTTAGCATGGCTGCTTTCCCTCGGAAGGTGAAGGCTGTGTATGTCAGCGGCTCTGCAGGAGTTCTTCAAATTATCATAAATCATGTCCATTTGATTGACTGATAGACTGTAGCGGAAGCGTACAAATTAAAGCGGTCGTCGCGTCGGTATGGAAACAGTGGCGTTTCCGTCTCCCGCCACCGGCCTGGCCGCGCCGGGAAAGCGGGAGGTCCTGGAGCTCTGAGGCAGCGAACGCGGTGAACTCGGCCTTCACCTTACAGCACCACGCCGGCGCTCAGTTATGCCAGGAATTTGCACGCGGCGGATGAATTAAAATGAGATTAAGTACAGTGTGCCTGCCCTCTCCTGGCCATCTGACACTGGCTTTCCTCTCCAAGTGCGCCCGGACTGTCTCTCCGGTCCGTGGGGTTAAGCTGCGTGCTGAAGCATCATCTGCTTTTGAGTACATTTTCATCATCATCATCATCATCATTGATCACTTATAATTTATTATTGTTATTTTTATTTTTATTATTATAATTATAATCCATCAATTATCTATACCCGTTTATCCTGGGCAGGGTCGCGGGGGGTGCTGGAGCCTATCCCAGAGTGCATTGGGCGAGAGGCAGAAATACACCCTAGACAGGCTGCCAATCACAGGTCCCACACACCATTCACTCATTCCTACTACTACTATTATTATTATTATTATTATTATTATTATTATTATTATATAGAGATATTTGCTTGACAGTGCTTTCTTGGCTTGCTTTTCTATGTTTGTTAGTAATAATTGGCATCTGTCTGGCAAAGGGCAGTGAGATGAATGACACTCAGCCTGTGGTGGGCCTCCCATGGGTCTCCTCAGTGCCACACCTGCTTCTTGGTGCTGGGGGGCAGGTTTAGGCCCAGGAGGCTGGGAATGGATGGATCTGAGCTCAATGTGAGCGGGGGAGGGAGGGGGTGGGATGGAATCTACTGTGCATCCACATTGCAGTGTACTGTGTGTCTCCTCCCAGCTGTATTTGTCTGTCTCTAAGGCATAGTGTGTTTGGTAGGCGATCACTGCATAGTATCGTACCCGTGTCTGTGTGTGTTTCTGTGTGCGTGTGTGCATGTGGTTTGTGTATGTTTGCACCTGCATGTTTGTGTGTGTGTGTGTGTGCATACGGCTGTTCTGTCTGTCGGTTGTCTATGTGTGTATGAGATTATATATGCGCATATGGTCCTCTGTGAGTGTGTGTACATGAGTGCGTGTGTATGTGTGCATTCGTGCATGTGTGTGTGTCCTTCGTGCATGCATTTGCGTGTGTTCGTATGTGTGTGCGAGTGTGTGTGTGTGTGTGTGTGTGAGTGTGTGTGTTAGAGTGTGTGTGTGTGGGAGATTCTCTCTGAGGACCTTGTTGGTAATCCTTCCTCCCTGCTCTCATCACTGTACTCCGCTGGGGGCATGGCTCAGGGCCTGGCTTCCACAGGGGCCAAGGGACCGGTGGAGAATCACTGCTGGGGTCTAGCTCCAGGACAGAGGCACCCCTTCCCCCCCCCTCTCTAAATGAGGGAGAGGTTTTGTTTTCTTCTCTTTTTTACACAAATGAATAAAGGAGAGAAAAAAAGCCTGTAAAAAAATTCACAAGGTATCAGATTTCAGAAGACAGTCGGGGCTTTCCTGTCAACACCTCCTCATCTGCCAGACTCAGGTCACATGACTTATGCTGACAAGGTCCCTCTGAGACTCACTTCCTGGTGCCAGGAGAGCTGAGAGGGCCGCGAGGACAGTGCTCTTTCTCCACACCCGTTGTGTGCACTTGATGTTGCCGTATAATTAATGAGCATTAAATACTCATAGTTCAAAAGGTATGACAGAGTGTGCACTGCAGATTCCATTTTTAGATTCATTTAATTTAACACTGCGGTCTCCATTTAACCTCCACTGACATGCAGGACAGTAATGATAGTACCCTTATTAAGAAAGAAAGCTTTGGAATAGGTACTTTAGTGTACGGTAATGTTTATGGCAAAGGAAAATTTCATCAATGTGGTCCATTGCGTTTGGCAATCGTTTCCGGTTCAGGCTGTGGTAAAAAAAAAAAAAAAAAAAACAATATTTCCGCCGTAGGGTGAGAGGGTTTAATCTTAATGACACAAGGTCAATCCAACATTCAGTACCATACCGGCAGGATGCCCTGCGTTTGTTGTGAAAACACAAGCACCGAATGACGAATCAGACATCAAAGGAGCTCACGCATCAGCCGACCGTCTCCCCGTTTAACCGGGCACCGTCGGCCACAGAGCGTGATTCAGCTCCTCGAGAACATTCCTTCATTCGCGCCGATCGGGCGGGGTCGTCTAGACCCGAAATAAGTCACACGCTCGCTCCGGCGGCGCTGCAGAAGCCGGCAAAATGGCGAGCGTCTGCCCCTGCCACCAGCGCGCCCGCCTACTGAAGGCCTGCCCGTCTGGAGGCCGACGTTCTGTCTCGCGCCCGAGCCTCTCGAGCGCGATCTGCCCCCGAGCAGCGGAGGCCGAGCGGAGCTTCACGCGGGCTGCCGTCGGAGCGGCGTAGCGAGGACCCCGCCATTTCATCATCGCGCAGCTTGACCTAATTATTCCTCTCCTTCAGCGAATCAAGATCTGGCTTCTATTGTCTTTTTTTTTCCCCCTGCCTCTTTGAAAAGCGATACATTAGCCACAGTTATTTCGTCGGTGGCTCTAGCTAATTATTTATGGCCTTTGTAATTCATTTCGCCGTCACAGGGAGGAACGAACCAAACCTGGTCGGCCCGTAGGATCGGGACCAGGCTCCTGATATCAGACATGAAGGCGAGAGGTCCTGTTTCATATCGGCAGCCAGCTAGGAACACATGCCGACCGCGTCCACATCACGCACGTCCAAACGACAGAACACGCTTTCAGGCGTTCCGTGTCGAAGGCAGTTGGATAATTAAGGTAGGCCGTTCTTATTTTAAAGCGTAGGTAAAGCGCAGACCACGTTTCGCTCTCTTGCACTTTTCCCCGTTTCCTTTTTTTTTTTCAGCTTAACAAGGCCGTCACCACGTTTAAAAGCAGCGCGTGTGCTGGAAGCTCGCTGTAAAAAAGAAATCATTATCGCCACATATTTCCTTTCCGCCACGCTCTCTCTATCAGAGACGGGGGGCGTCGGAGCAGTGAGATGGAAGGGAGGACAAAGGGCCGCTCCACGCTTCACACCGCGGCAGCGGCGGCGGCGGCCGTGGCAGCCGTCTGCTCCGCGCTTTGATGGCGCCGGAGCGAGGCAGAGGGCTCAGGATGCGCCGATGATCAAAGGGACCGCGACCATAATGATCGCGGGCGACCGGACTGAGCCGTCTTCTTCCAGTTTGTTCCCATCAACGTCACCGCCGTCCCTGACAGCCTTAATGGCAGCTCCAGATAGAAACGTTTCTGTCACTGACGTCCCACCCCCCCCACCCCCACCCCCTTTAAAGACCGAGGCGCTAAAACCACCCGTGCCATTCGAACGCGCTGGCGAAGCCATGCTTTTCACCCAGTGCTTTTTTCCCATTTTGAGTCTTCGCATCTGTTTGTTTGTCGGCTTTGTTTGTTGGTTAGTTTTCGCTGTTCGGGTCTTGTTTGGCCAGGTGAAGCGTGTTCTCTTCGCTATCCTCGCGAAGGCCCGCGTGTTTGCGCCCCAGCATCTGCATTCTGATCCTTAGTTCACGTTCATGCTACAGCGGTCACAGAACATCGCCTGCAGTCGACAAGCTGCTTCGCCGTTCTTAATTCCCTCTTTCCGCCAAAAAAAAAGTAAATACATAAATTAATAAATAAAACAGGCCTTACAAACGCGCGAGACGACAGCTTAGACCGCCACCCGGAGTTCAGCGTAAACTGGTGGGGTTAAGTGGTGCAGCGTATATTGCATTTAGATGCCCGCTTCCTTCCTCGTAGCCATGTAAATGATCGCGAGCATAAACAAACAGCAAAATGAAAATGCATGTATGTATGAAATGTGAGAAATATTTTATGAGTAAAAGTGCATGATACGGATGTATGCATGTACATTTAGAATCAATGTTTTTTTTTTTTAAGCCACAGCAAATTTATAAAAATCACCATGTCAGCATTTATGATTTATTTTTATGACATTTTATGAATTAAATGTAATTAAAAAACCTAATTTACTCATTTCAAAAACACAACAGCACACATGCAAAAATATAAAATTATTCCTCAGGAGTGAGGAATTATAAAGCTATATTAAATTTTCTCTCCCCAATTAGGGATATATCATTCTGAAACATTTCACTACAGTAACTGGCCAAAAGGATTCTTATCACGATTATCATTTTTTGAAAACTAATGAAACTACAAAGCAATGTATTTATTATAATATCGAAACCAACATGTGACAACTACAATATTCCTTCTGCCACATTTTGGAAAACCCCCCACCGTCTTATACTATAGACATGGTTCTCCTCATTGAGAATGAATAGAAAGCACCAGGGTTTTAAACAGTGACTGCTGTGCCAATTTAAACATATTTAAATATTTAGAAAGTTGAGCACTGTGCTGCCATCCCCTCAGATGGATCGTGGGGCTGAACGACAGAAAATTGCATGCTGTGGATTCATAAAACTGAAGGTCATTGATAACGTGGAGTCTGACAAGATCCCTCTGCGTTGGCAAGGATAAGGACCTGCCGCTGGTTAGCCCCTCTCCCCTATGCATTCACCACTGAACATTTACATCACAGTGTTTCTCTCTGGAGAAGCCGAATGCTAACCCAACAGAAAGAGGTGCTTGATGTGCTAAGAATGAGATGGATTTATGCGTGAACATTGCATTCATTTCGTGGATGCTCTTATCCAGGGCGACTTACAGTGTAGGATGTACATTCTTTGCCGATTAACACAATGGCATGATAAAAGAGAAAAAGGATACGGCCAAGTTGGGGTTACAGTGTATCGCACGCCCAATGTTCTAATCATGCTTTATGTTTTGTAGGAATGCAACTATTTTCTTTGCTTGCATCGTTCTTCTGTTCAACATGATATGAGGTTCCTGATATAAGGTGTCCCTTTTCAGCCTTATGTAGGTAATCTATCTTTATGGCTCCACCACTCGTATATGGATTGCCACTGTAATGACTTACGGGTGTCGAGCATCTAGTTCCAGCTGCTGAGCCATCCAAAATTTCGGCACTAAGAAACAGATTAGGCAGTAATATATATTGTTAGGCAGCTCACCTAGCTTTCAAGGGGGGGATATGAAGGGATTAATATCCGCGAGTGTCAAGGTCAGGCAGGATAATCCGCCCAGGGCTGGGAGAAGACAAAGAGGTGCGGGAGACAGATTCCCTTCTCCAGACATTTCCCATGATCCACCTGTTCTGGCACCCTTCCCACAATGCTGCTCTCAGAACAGTTTGGCTCACCTTTGACCTCTGGTAAAGGTTTGTTTTGTTTTGCTGATACCTAATATGCTATATAAGTAAATCAAACTAAAAATAATAATAATAATAATAAGTCAAATTTCTAAAATGTATGTTGATCTGATTGAGTACAATTCCAACTTCAAATTATTATTATTTTTTTCTGATTTCCATCATTAACAAATCATCAAATAAAGAGAATTTCCATCCGGACATAGATATTTTTCATGAACTACTTTTTTATAAAGACTGTATTAGTTTAGTTAAATATAACCGTTGTCTTGAATAAACAAGCTATTTCAGCTTCTCTGCATGCAAAGCAAAATATCACTGAATTTTCTTCTAGAACAATCCCATAGGCCCTACCCAAAAGGCAAAATAGAACTGAGTTAAATGGCAAACAAAGAAAGCTTGAAAAAGTCCAAATATTTGATTAAATGACAAAGCGGATAAAACAAAGGAACATTGTTGTTGGTTTCTACTCTTTGTCACCCTCCTGAATGGTTTGTTCTCGCTCTGAATCATTACCATAACTTTGGCTTGCTGGCTTCAAACGCTTACCATAAGGGTAAAAAGGTAGAGCAGAGAGGGAAGCGATGAATATTTAGGACTCATTGAAACGAAAATCCCCGAGATCCCTTGAGACCAGGGCTTGAGAGCCACTGCCTTAGGGAGCTCCATCTGTTTGTACCTTTGCTTTTGCTTTCAGAAAACAAACTCTTTCCACGCACTCAACAAACTCCTGCATATTTCAGTTTGCCGGGATACACACACACACACACACACATGCACACAGACACACCCGCACACACACACTCACATTTAATCTGAAACGCTTTAAGGGGACGTTTCAAAAACCACCGAAAACGGACAGCACGTAATGTCAGCGTTCGAACAAAGACGTGTTTAAAACCTCCTGTTTTTCTCCTGACTCAGGGTGGCACGGATGCCGTTACGGTCATTATTTGTTGGGGTGTGTGTGCGGCATTTGGGAATGCTTTCCATGTCAAAAGACTGAGCACTGCTGGACTTGACAGAGTCAGACCACAAATCAGGGGTAAATAGGAACCCGAGGGCACACTGACTTCACTGGAGGGGAAGTGAAACATATTCACTTAGAACAAATCACCCTCAGTCGTGCTGGAGAGGACTTTGGTACCACCACCGACAGCATAAGCTGTTTATGCATTATACCATCAAAAATGGGCATGAGGCCCACAGACCCATTAAAAGGAGCAGAAAGAAGGAAGAATTCAATTAATGGTCCATGGTGTGTTGTGCCTGAGACGTTATTTTCTGTCTCAGTGAGAATGTCCCCATAATCATTGCGCTTCTCTTTGTCTTTGCACATTTGGCCGTGATGTGCATCCGCATTGTGCGTTATTTATTGCAAACACAAGAACCAGAGAGGCACATACCCTCACATCTTTTGGATTTTAATGTCATTTTCATAAACTGTTCAAAATGCGTTCAAAGAGTTGGTTTATAAGACAAGCTGGAGGGAGCAGCCCTGTGCCATTGCGCATGGAAGAGTGAAATCCTTACAAACTACATTTGCTTTTTGAAAAAGAAAATCATGCTCATATCAGTATATACAGTTAACATATTTTTCTTTACACTTAAAATACATTTTCCCATATTTGGAGAGGTCTATAATATATTGCAGAATTATATTGCAAAATATACAAGAGATACAAGAGATTGCCATTTCCTGTATATTGTAAAAAGTATGACCAATATACCGATCCAAATATATTGTAAAATATATTCATTTAAAGCATAGAGATGTATGCCATATATGGTTCCATATATCATGATGTTTTGTAACGGCAGGGATCTGGTGAGCCTTGAATCCATGTCTCCAGTGGGAGAGGACGCCATGCTAACCAAGTTTTTTTATATATTCAAATATCTCCGATCACTCCTCATATTTTGAAGATTTCAAAGCGTGACCATTTAAATTACTCCTCCTCTTTTTGTATTCAAGTGTTACAAGCGTAAGTGTTACAATATTTTTTTATTATTATTTAAAGACCTAATCTAAACCTAATCCTGCCTGCATGCATATGTTGTTTAATAAATAAGGGGCCATGTTCTGTCCAGTACATTACATCATTGGTAAGTCTGAGGGTTTTTGGTATGTCTGAGGGATTTTACTGTAGAATAAGAGAAGGTCAATAGCAAGAACACAGCCCTGACTAACTACCCTTCTTATTACCTTTTATCTCAGTTTATTACTGCATGCGGCTGTAGACATGATGTATTCTCCTGATAAGGCTGAGAACTTTATGTCTTCCCTAACATGGAGGCATGGAGGATTGTGGGTTCATGCCCCTCCTGAGTCATATCAAGCATGTAAAAAACGGTCCCCATTGCCTCTCCACTTTGGCACTCAGTAATAAAAGGGATGGATGGATTGGGAGGTTGCTATGCTGAAAGTGGCCTGCGATAGATTGCCACCCTGTCCACAGGGTGTACTTGTACATCAGCCCGCTTCACGGCCCCAAAATCGGGTTAACCGCCAACCCTGCGAGCCGCCCTGGCCCGGATGCGGCTCAATCGCTAACGTTTACTTACTTAACGCGCCCGTGAAGCACGAGCTTAGATCATGCTCTGCTTGCTGTCTGCTGCTTACTGCAAAGCCCTCCTGTGACCCCCGCAGAAAAAAAACTTTATTTTAATTTTTTGACCTAAAACAAGTGGCGTGGATAACAAAAACATGTTGCAGTGAAATTATATTTTCAAAATATCATTTCTTTTGTTTTGATTGAATATCCTTTGTAGCGTAGATTTCAGCATATAGGTTTCAGCATAATAGGATACGTGGTTCTTGAGATTAAGTCCAGAGACTCAGGTCCTTACAGGGGACAAAAATGAATTGCAGACTCAGAATAAGCCTCCCCTCCATTGTTTCTGTCATGGCTTTCTCACTCAGAAGGCAAAGCACAGTAGAAATGGTGTCAGCATGCTGTTTCAAAGTCCTCACTAGGCCTTCATTCAGGACAGGTCAACACAGACACCTTTCTTCCACAGCACCTATCTGATGCCACTCCACCATGTAGGCTCCGCCACCACACATACCCAGTGATGGTGAAATACTGTGTCCAAGCCCCTTTTCCTAATGCAGAGTAGATGGGGCTCCCTCATTGGCAGGGAACTGCGGCTTCCGTGTTGCCAGCGATGACTTGCAGGTGACGAATGGCTCCCTTCAGTCCTTGTGACTGAAACCAGGACCCCAGGAGGGTTTCCAAGAGTTTCCTTAATGGCAAGGACTTCTCTACAGCTTGTGATGATCATGGCCATTAAAGATAAGCATTTGCTGGAATACTTTGCACTACTGAGTAGAGTCCTTTTCAGCACTGGAAGATAAAATAATGAGCTATGCTGATATTTTTGTATGCGCACAAATCATCTTTATATTAATCGAGGTCTTGGTGGTTTGAAGAAAAGTTTGGATAGAGAAATATTGGGACAGAGGAATCGTGTAGCTTAAATGCAGATTTCCTTTTTCCAGTCCTGTGAAATCCCAGGTGGACAGAGTTAGTGAAATGCATTTTATCAGCTGAATTGCCTTGGCTGCCAAAGCTCCAAAACTATTTGAAAATTAAGGGAGCTGAGTTGTTTAGGGCACGTTCTAACTTTTTTGCAGCCAGAAACAATTGCATTAGAGTGAAGAAATATGTGAGCATTTGGAAGAGACAAATAATCCAATAGTTTAGCCTTCTTTTTAATGATTCAACTGGGAAAGCGGCCATGTTTGATGGATGCATGTGGTGTCGCATGTATTCTGTTAATATATGGGTTAAAAGTTTGGACTAAGCCTCCATCAGCTTGTTCTGAAGGTTCAGGAAAACTAACCTTAAACAACCTTGCATGTTTTGTTTTATTCAGTGCAGAAGGTGCGTGAAGGAATTTTGTTCTGTAGGGACAATGGTGCAGAGAGCAAAGCACCAAATTAATATCTCTCTCCGTATCTTTTGCTATCCTTGTCTATAGTTTCCTATCTTTCCCCCCCCTTATCTTTCATCCTTCCCTCCCTCTCTCCATGTCCTTTAGGTTTCTTCTCTCTCTTCCTCCCTCTCTCCCCCTTTCAGATCATAAGTGTCGGATTTTGACACCAGCCCGGAGGAGAAGTGACCCGTGAAGTAATTAGCGGAGGAATTCCCCTTTCCTCTGTCGTGGAGCGGGATCAAATAAAAGCCAGTTGTGTTTACTTCCTGATCCGTCTAATTTCTGTAACGAGGTCCGCCATGGCCTCATCTCCTTACAGCTGCTTCAGGCCGGCTGAAGAGCGCGCCGCGGGCACCGCCGTGGAATCTTACGGCAGCTACACCTAAACGGATTAGCCTTTCCCCGCGCAGGTGGACGAACGCGAGTCTCTATCCACTACGCATTGTGCAAGATGCAACTTTACACTTGACACACGGCTAGGAGAGGGGACTTCAGGGCGAAACTGCGCAGACAAAACATCACGGCATGACACAGCTGCCTTTTGTGAGACAAGACAATGACCAAAGACGTGATGAGCTGACGACCGAAAGCTCCCATGAGACATACCGCGATTCATATTGTCTACAAACTACATAGCATGCGTGGAATGTACCGTAGAATAATGCTAGATGTACAGCGATGTGTCAAAATATTTCTGATTTAATTTGCCCAGCAACTATGTCTATGCTATGAATAGTTTGGCTGTGAAACATTAAGTGCTCCCCATGTATGTCCTAATTTAGATTTTCAATTACCTGTGTAGTGCTAAGATGATAAGTCGCCACTGACTTATACCACTGAGACCGATACTATATTTTACAGCACTAGCCAATCAATGTAAGATTTTATTAAAATGAAGATACAGTGCATGTAAGAGATATTCCGGGCCACTGATTGTCATTATAATATCCAAAGAATATGTTTAAGACACAGACATATAGCTACTGACAATTATTTAGAATTCTGTCCACATCACCATTCACTGCTTTCAGATTTTATTTAGTCTCACACAGAAACTTTATCCACAGATTGCATAATGCATTAAGTGCTTTTTTTGCAACAGAACAGGACTGCCCTCTACTCAGACACAGCATGATAATAACATGCTTTAGAGTTTCATCACTGTTTGTGCAAACCCCCTGCCACATTGTCAGTTCACTTCATACAGTTCCAGCGAAAGCACAGACGATGGCTTAAAAGCAGTTACGGAACAAGCTTGCCTTTCCCATCGCTGAGCGCAGAGTAGCAGCTCTTGCTGCAGGGGAAATGTGGGTTCTATAATCACATAGCGAAGTAGTATGGGCAGGCTGAGCTTCTCTGCATCCTGGGAAACCTCTGCTACAGTAACTGCGGTCTGTGGTACTGATCATAGTATTCATTATCCAGACCAACACCAACTATTTCGATAATTAGATAAACTGTTCTTATAACTGTTGGCCAACAGCTGACAACTGTATTGCTGTTGGTTGGAAACTGGACTTGAGGCAGAGTGTTTTAGGTCCAGTTCCCATGTCAGTTACTGCTGTGCCCCTGAGCGATGCACTTAGCCTGAAATGACTCTGTAGATGTCCAGCTGTATGAAGCAAATGCATTCATTTAAAGCTAGGTAATTTGGCAATGAAAGGATAAAAGCACCTGTAGTTAAAATATATACGAATAAATGTATGATGTATTTGTAATTTAAAACTCCAAAAAGTACAAAAAACGTCATTCCTGAGGCACGTGACGCTGTAAACGTGTTTCCCCCTCAGTTTGGAGAAGTTGAAGACAGAGCTCTGAAAGTAAGCGAAAGGCTTTGCATTCCGCGGCGGAGCCAGGTATGCCGTGCCCTCGAAGAGCGCGGAAACATGTGGTCAGGGCCGGCGCGGAAATGATGGCCATTGCTCACGATCTGGAGAGGCGCGGGAGACAAGAGACAATGAGGCGTGTCCTCACGGCCGAGCACGCGCCCAGCGGAGCCTCGGACCGCTCCGCCGGAAAGCACGGACGGTGGAAATCTCACAGACGTCAGGCGGCGGGAGATCGATCATCTCTCTTCGTTTCTCGTAGCTTTCTTCCAAATGGGGCCTGGCCTCTGTGAGGAAAGTGCAGGTAGCCGCACAGTACGGTAAATGAAGGGATAATGGGGCATAATGACCGGTAGGAAAGGCACAGGCTCAGCGCTCCTGTTTGCACAGGCTCTCAGGCCCAAAGGAAACCTGTCAGGGAGAAACAAATAGGGAAAAAAATAGCAGAAGCCAAAATTAAACATGATGATACGTGAGTGTGCACAAAGTGCATGGTCTAAAAACTTAGAACGTGACATTTGCTAAATATTGACTATTCTAAAGCAGCTTCGCATACTGGTTCTGTGCAGTCATACTTTTAGTAAAATGTTCTTTGCAAAAAAGGGAATGCCTCTCAGTACCTTTTGATGACAATATTTGAGGAGTTTCTGGAGGAATCCACTTTTCTTTAGTCCCATTTATATGTTGTTGTGGAACTTTGAGGGATATCCAGGCTGATCCAAGCTCCCAGAAAGAAAAAGTGGAGGATTAAAAACAAAAACAGACGTTTTGGCCAAATGCCTTCCTTGGTGCCTGACTAGAAATATTTTTGACAGACCATTGTGTCAAGAATTTGTTTATCTGTATGCGAATAGCCCCACTGTTCCATTCACTGAGGACACAGCTTTATGTACCTACAGTGTTCAATTGTGACTGAATGTTAACAGTCTTTTCCTGCATTTTGTTTAATCAAAAACAACCTGTATTATTATTTACTCAGAGGATTTGTGTGTGTATGAAAATTGTGTGTGTGTGTGTGTGTGTGTGTGCACCCCTGGAAAAACAGAGAAAGAATCCAGAGAGAACACACCCTATCCTATCAGTGCCAGAGTGTAGCCCAAATGGTGCCAAAATCCAAAAACCAAAAAAGACTTCTGGAACGGAAGCTACAACTTAACATTCAAGTGCTGGCAGGACCTTGAGAGGTGTGAGGGAAATATGGTCAGTCAAAAAAAAGAAGGGTTATTAGAGGGATATGCACCACTAATCTCTTTTTAGGCTACTTACAAATATGTTTATTCGAGTTTGACCGGCGCAGTATTGGTCCCAATCCCCTATGAAATTAGCCATGCCAGTTCCTTGCCAGACTAAAGCTGATTTAACTAGATTGATCTGCAATTATTGTAAATTAACCTTAAAGTGCCTTCTGTCTCAGGAAGCATTTAACCAATATATTTACTGGGTGACATACGGCAACATAATTAACTGTCATGCATCAATACTATTTAATGGCATTATTGGATTTTTGACGTATTAAAAACCTCATAATTTTGCCAATGGAAAGACTAACAAAATGTAAAAGGGTACCTGCAGCCAATTTAAACTACCAGGCCTGTGTGCTCAGTGTTTCTGGGCCCTTAGGGTTCAGCGACCCACATATTAAAAACTTTTTTTTTCTTATTTTACTAAACTGCTGCAGGCAGAAATGTCATTCAAGGCAGCTCAATTTCTTATGTATACAACGGAACAAAAACTGCTGTTGCAATTACACAACATGGATGACAATAAAAAGACGACCACATTTCAGCACCGTGGAATTGTTAATACACTTTCCATTTAGCAGGAGTTGGATCAGATTTTCCACAATTAATCCATATCTACACTGAAACGTGTCAGTATTTTTAATACGTAATTATTTAAAGCTACAGAATTATAACAAAGCCTTTTCAATCATCAAGATCCAGGCATAACTGCGTGATGTATTTTTTATGAGCCCATGATTAATAGCATTGCAGCATTTAAGGAAATAAAGTATATTTCTTTCGAAACAGTTTTGATTCTTAATCTGCTCAGAATGTGGCACTGTATGTCACAGCTGGAGCGCAGTGGGCTGTCGTTGTGAGAGCAGCGTCACGTGCATCATCGCTCTCGTGGGAAGCTCTGTGGAGACCACAAGGACCAGGAGACCACGCTGAGGAGCGTCCCACACGGTGCGACCAGCCCAAACTTTCAGCATTCATTCGCCACCTTAATGGCTGAAGCGAAGAGAGAGCGCTTGATTCACACAGCTATTTGAAATGTCATTGCTCCTGGGGAAGTGCCCGGTGGAGAAGGGGAAGGGGGGGGTGGGGGTGTATTAGACGCAGCGTGCTGTGCGCGGGATGGCGGGATTTCAGGCCCAGTGCGCGGGCCGTCTCCGTGGCGATCGCCCCCCCGCCAAGGCGCACCCTGGGAATGAAAACACAGATTCTTTTCACTTCATCCTCTTCTCATCCTGAATACATTAAAAAGAACAGAGAGTAAAAGGTGACACAATGCAAGGGTAAACCGATATCCTTTAGTCACTGGAAATCCCCATCCAAAGATCGTCCTCTCCCATAATGCCCTTTATTTTATACAATATAAAGTCTTTTACATTCATTTACTTCTTTAAAGAGGATTTTATGCACACAATATTTGGCATTTCTGCTTGGTGCTAAACAACTAATTCCAAGAGAGAGGTTACATTAGAAACTATAACTATAGAAACATTAACCATAAAAATCTCCTCAGCTGTTACAATGTCTCGTTTTTAAAATTCTACTTTCCCATAATAAAGAACTATCTGTTTCAACATAAAATCTATATCTTTATGTTCACTTCTATTTTAATTATTTTTCTGAATAATTCAAGTGTTGGTGTATGCATCGAAGTGCATCATATATAACTTATATAATATAACTTTCTCTGGCATGCACTGCTTAAAAAGTGGGTAAGATTACATAGGTGTGCACATCGCTGCTGCCAATTGTGCTGAAGGGTAAACTTAGAGAAATATATTTGTTATCATGTTACGGTACGTTCAATGATATCTGCACAGCACTATAACAGTTAATCATTTGTTTTGTACTTGGAATGTAAGGTATGATACATTATGCCAATGGCAACACAACAGAATGCTCAGGATGCCTGTAACATAAGTACCTGGTGTTTTGCAATAGAGATATCTCAACCGCTTACGGGGGTTTATTGATAGTAGGTGTATCACAACACACTATACCAATGTGGAATAAGGTAGGGTAAGGTATTGTTTAGACACTGAGCAAGGCAATACTTACCATGCATGCTTCTATTTCACACATTTTTTATATATAGCATTTAAGTGATGTTTAATTTTGAACTTATCCACTGAATATTTTAAGGTGGGTTTCAGAAACCATGAGAAATGCTTTTGACATTCCCGAAACAAAAACAAAAAATCCCAACTCCCAAAAATCAATTAAATCTGTGGGCACTGTTTTATTCATGGAAAAGCACAAACTGCTGGATAGAAAGCATGCTTGTAAAAAACTCAGCGCTGGCTAGCAATAGGCACAAAGGAGAAAGTTAAAAGTGCACTCGTTTGGCATCTGTAACCCAGGGTGTGTACTCTAGAGATGACACTGAAAAAGCAGGAAATTACAGAGGGGAAAGGAAAGTCCCATCTGCTGTCAAACAGGCGGTGTCCCTCACACATTTAGGTATGTTCAAAGACCGTGGGCCTGTGCTTCGGCATTGTTGACAGGGAAACCGGATGCCGCATTAAACGGGTTGTGCACACCGGGATAGGAAATCAGATACAAGTATCGTTTTGGGAGGAATGCAGCCTCTGAAAAATTAAGGCACCTGCCACTGATATTGTTTCACCACAGCCCTTGTGCTCCTTTATAATTCCCCAACCAACACACTGGAGTCTGCTTGGGAAGGTGTCAAATTGCCCCTGCAGTCTCTCTCTTCTCCTTCTATGGTTTCGTGTTCAAGTGTCAGAAATCCCTACCATTCATTCTGCACTCTCCCAAACATCTTGTCAGCCTTTGCACATTTTTGTTACCGGATATCACTTGCATTTATCACTGAGAATTATTTGTAGCGGCTGTCAGGTATCGCCCACCTTCATTATTGGGAATATTCACGCTATCGGCCCCCTCGCATGAGATAGGTTTCAGGCACACTGTGAGAATCTCCAGTCTCACTCTTCGGCTGTTACCAAACAATCACGGATATTATGCCTGTGGTCTGGAAAAAATTCTTTACTCTATCTGTAATCAGCCTGTTGTTTGTTTGTTTTGCAGTTGTAACTTCAGGAGTAGGTGCATTTAAATGTAAGCCATGTACGATCACTGAAAAAAAAAACTGAAAAGTAAAATTGCACTGACATTGTGATTTGAAATGATCTCATGGGACTTTTATTGTTGGTTGTTTGAGGTTGTTCTTTTTTACTGGTGCAGACCCAAAGATGTATCAGGTTTGAATGAGCACCCCGGTACTGTAACATACAGTGTAATTATTTCATGCTGTCAGTGAAAGTGACTTTTCTCTAAACAACCGTCCTGTAATCAGTAGTGTAAAATATTTATATATTAATATTTGAATTTAACTGTATTTTTCAGGGTAACTGGGTAAAAAGGATAAAGCCACTCCAGATTTCTATATAACCTGCTCTTCTCCATATCTCCTGTGAAATTAGAATACAAATGATATCATTCTTCTTTCATACTCATGCAGGGCTTCCTGTATTTACTGTAGTTCTTCTTTGTTGAGGGCTTCCTGTTCCTGTTCTAGTACATATTTGTTGATTGACATGACTCCAAGAGATTTGATTATTCCCATGGGGCATTCACACAATTATCCAAACAAATCGCAACATTTCTGTGTGCAATGCAGTCACAGCGAAACATAAACATTGTACGCACGTGCCCAGATCTTGTCAATCGTGTGCGCCTACTTCCGTTACTTAGGGCACTTTTTCTACGAGTGCAGCGGGGTAAAATAAACCCACAGTGTCAACGACGGCACATTTGCTGGGTGTCACGGACACGTCAGACATTCCTCTGGAGCACAGGGGAGTCCTGTGCAAAGTCAAAACACGGTCTTTAGCACAGAAGGCTGACTGGGACTGCATAAGTCCCAGCATACCTGTACTCAGGAAGCTACTGCATCGTGTCTAATGGGCTGCTACCCGTCCTTTGGATACATGGAGGCCTTCTGTTACCCCTCCCTCCTCTTTTCTTTCTTCTCAAAGCATGAGAACTGAACGATTAAGGAATCCTGTCCAACTAATCACACCGAGCTCAACTACTTCCGCTGGGGCTGATTACTGAGGAAACCATTAGGAGAAGAAAGTGCCTGGATCTTTCATCGTGGCCCGACTGGCTCAGGGGAGGTCAGAAAGGGGTGTGTTTGATAGGTCATTTAGTCTTCCTGGTCCTATTATTCCAGCATTTCCTCTATCTGGCTTGTTGTCTGCCCAGCCCTAATCATTCCCATACTGGTGTCTTTAGCCTGGCCCTGGGGCCTCAAAGCCACACAGTCCACAGTACACTACCAGCCCCAACAGTAGATCAGCCATTCCTCCAAGTGAGGCAGTCACTCTCCGTCTCTCTCCATAACCCCCTCCCCCCACCAACCCCTGACTCTGTGCTCACTGGGGCCTTATGGGTACTGTCACAGATGGCATTAACGACATCTTGAAAAGCAGAGGCTGTGTAGGACCAGAGACATATGCTCGGTCACAGAAAGATCAGCAGAGTTTGCAGTCAGGGTCCCGCAGAGGAGGGGCATGTCGGACGGAAAAACAAACAGCCACACCCTCTCGCTCCATCTCAGCCGCCTCTACTCACTGTCGAGGCAGTTTCCCCCAAATGAGCTCTTGGGGTCAATGACCCAAGGTTTCACTCGAGAGTCCATGGAGGATTGTGGAGAGGATGACAAAACAACTTACGGCTTGCGAGCCCACAGTTGGGCCCCGTTTTCAGACAACAAAAGGCTTCGCACACAAGGATGACAGAGTGCGTCAGCTAAACAGGATGCTGGACGCCTAATAGGATGTGAACTTGTCCTGTGGTAACAGTTTTTCCAATGTCTTCTTTTAGGGGAACAAGAAACATAACGATAAGCATACAGGTTGTGAGGGTTTCATATGTGTTTTGTTGAGCTTCATTACATTCTTTTTTAACTGCAACTCCGAAGAAAAAATACTTTATAACATTAGTTATATTGGCTGGGGCGGTTCAGACAAGAATAGAAATCTTTTCATATACTGCCTTTTTTACGGAATATATGAAAATGCCATCAGGAATTATGTCAATAAAATATGAAACACAGATGCTTATTCATTCAAGAAATGTATATAGAATAATTTTCAGTTTCTAGAAAGTCATGTGGACACCTGCACATGAAAAGACCCTGAAATAATTAAACCGTTGAACGTACTTCACTTCGAGACAGTTCATTTACTGTAGCTTTTGAACATTTTCTGTCAAACCACATGCTTTCAGGAAAATGCGTTAAATTGCAAATTCACACACTGAACACATTCTAACTATTGAAATTACAGAACAAGATACTGCACATATTAAAGAAAACAAAAAAAGTTTTCATAAAATAAATTCTATTTCTAAAATACTATACAATTCCTGCCCAAAGAGTAGATTATTTTATCAAAATTATCAGACACATTTTGCAGCTGAGGGCATATGCTATCAATGTTATAGTGTGAACTATTGAAGTATTGAATGGATTTATACACAATTTAGTTCTTTTTATAAATGTGAGTAAAAGGTAAAGATTTAGTGATGGGAAACATTTTCATAGATGGCTGCTTGTTTTTCATTCTTTTCAAACCATTGATTTTAAACAATGAATGGTGAGAATGATTAATATGTTTAGTTTTCTTTTTTCTAAATATCTTGCAGCAATATTGATAAAAGAAAATGGTTGAGTTAAAAGCACATATCACTTGAATAAAAAAGACTTTTTAAAAGACTTTTAAATATTTTTGTTTTGGTAAATCGTGTCATGTAGATAATAATGAAAAACATGTTGGTTCTAATATAGCTTAATTAATATGATCCTTTAGCAAATAATGGCATTAAGGCCTGTTATTTTGGTATGTTCTCATCCAAGCTCAATAAACGAGGCAATTCAAAGCACATGGAGTATCTGGCACACTCTTTTTGCAGTCCCAAAGATGCTCAGTTTTATTCCATCAACACTTACTCCATCAAATATGTTTGATTGATACAACTAAAAAATCTATAAAGCCGGCAGGAAAGTATGTGTGTGTGTGTGTGTGTGTGTGTGTGTGTGTACATGCATGCCGATGTGTGCGTGTGTGTGTGTGAGTGCATGTGTGAGTGAGCACATGTCCTGTAACCTCATATGATAATAAACTAAGGCAACCAGGCTATAATCTTATAGTACATACAGTTTGAGCAGATGTTGATGACATCACTTTACATTCATCAGCCTACAATATTTTTCAGTTCAGGGTGTTCTCTTGCCCTTGCATGTCCTTTGCATATTAACAGAGGCAGCCATAGCATCCTTTCTGCAGGTTTGCTAACACCATCATCCACAAAGGTAATAATATGAGTAAGAGAGAGCTTATGATGTAATGGTATCAGGTTCATCGTGTTTCAATACTGGATCTGTTCCAAGTTAAAGATTTAAGATTTCCCTGATAAATAAAAGCAATGCTAATTTGTCCTGAATTTGAGAAGTGAATATACAATATGCAGGTGTTTTCTACATTCTTTGAGTTAGCCAGGCAATTAAATGAACCAAAAAAGAGTATGAAACAAATAAGCAAAAAAAGCACATCACTTGCATATATTAGTCAATAATGTATTTCGTTTATATTGAATTCGGATGCACGTTTCAGCTCCTAGGAGAAATGTAAGTGCCTTTGGAAAATCTCACAGGAAGTTCCCTGTGGCATTTTATAACGTGACTCTTGCGTCGTGGAAACATATAATCAAACAGAAAACAAACAAAAAAAAAAAAAAACAGCTGGCATCATAGTTGGCCCCTTAGAAAACACAGATTAAGATAAGTCCCTGATCATCAGCAAGGCAGTTTACTTCATCATGGTCTTCTTGCTTAGTTTTAATAAACGCCATGTGAGAGGTCACGTGATAAATGACAAATGGAGACGGTATTAAATCATTAAGAAAATGTTTACTTGTACAATGCACATTCCGAGGCTAATCTCTTCAGCCCCCAACAATGCTTTGGTAGTGTACACTTTTCGTGTTCCGTTTGGGCATAATTAATGGCAGACATGTTTCCAGTCAAATAAGGAGCATCCCTTATGCCTTCTCAAGTGCTGTGCCATACAATCTCATATTTTAGTACAACCAAAGAAATGTTGATTTATTAAATTTAATTGCAATATTTGTGTTTTCTTATTGTTGAAATAGATTTTATTTAATGGATCATGAGTTATTTCATAACACAGGTTTGAAGTTTACATTTTTTGTGTACTTTTCCTGTCATATATCAGAATCATTGGATTGATGGAAATGAATGTGTTCATGTATGTTGCCTCAGCCTCACTTAATTCAACCATTCAGCCATGAATACCAAAACTGATATCAATCACATATCTCAAAATGTATATCCTTCATCAGAGTTTGGTTAGTACAATTGGTTGTCCATTATTGGTACAACAGTTTAATTTAATGTATCGTGTGACTTCTGTTCATATTTGCTGAGCCTACAGAGAAGCTGAAATGGGTAATTTGGGTATATGAACACTTGGCCCACCATTTATGGGATGTGTGGGAGCTGTCAACCAAGGAAATTATCTGTCTCATGATCCAATTTCCAGTGTTTGAACTGTAATTTTTTTTAAGCCACAGATTCTATTCAAAGTCAAGTTGTTGGTTGTGCACACCTGGAAATCCAGAAAGACAAGGTGTCCCAGCCAGGATAATTTATCTGTGTTCAGGGCAATGATGTAACCCAGAGCGTAGAGGTCTCAGAGTTCATAGCTCAGAGAAGTAAAGGTTGTTTATAGACTTCTGAGCCAATGAATAAACAAAATTAAACATAAAACACAAAGAGGAACCGGGAGAGCTTTTGCAGTTTGATTCAAAATGAGATTGGGTTGCATCAACAGTCAAGATGTATTGAAGCTGTAAATTTGACATTGGACATATAACATTGTACAGTGAATACACATGAAAATTAAACCTCCTAATAAAAATCTCTATTTGTAGAGATTCAGAGTTGTATTTTATGGAGTTTTTTATTTTTTTATTAGAAGGCACATTTCTTCTTAGCTTTAGTTGCAGGAAGACGGTGTAATGCAGCCTACGCAGCACTGCACTTATACTGTGAAAATGTCTGTACTTTATTTTTTAGTACTCAGGTATTTCCTTTAGCAGATACTGAAAGAACAGAATCCTTGGAGAATTTTTTTTAAAAACCCAGGCCTCTGTCAGGGAAGCACTTCAAAAGGACTACTGGCAAAGTTTGAAGTTGTGAAGACAAAAGGGTGTGTTCCCCAAATGTACTCATCCTATTTATGGAATCATTACTCTAAAACGATTCGGAATATGTTGTGAAACATTCCCCTAGATTTTGTCCCGTAGCCACCTGTGGGAACATGATCTGATTCTACCTCATATCTCATAATGACAAGAAAGTGGGAGGTACAGCTGATCTCACCAAAGTTTCCACTGTAAATGATACAGCCATGTCAGAGCACCGGCACACTGGAGATGAATTGTGGTGGGATCTTGATCTATCATTTTAACCCCTCATTCCTTTCTGGCAAGCAAAAACGCAGTAGTTACAGAATAGCAATAATTGAAGTAATGACAAATCCAGAGCATTTCTTTGACGGGTTTGTCTTCACACGGTCATTTATCATTTCCCATTTCAATCAACATCTCGCAATGAGAAATGAAATATTGCGAGATGTAACACAGTTGTTTTTGATTGTCACAAATGACATGTGAGAAATAATATATATGTTTTTAAATGAAGCCCAGCATCTACACTGTGCATAAATATATTTTTGTTCCTGTTTGTTTACTATTCTTATATCTTTAAGCTGACAAATATTCAAATATTCAGTGTGAATACCAGGTCTGGTCATTAAGCCTGCTGTGGATGCAGACAGTTGTAAAATGATAAACATTTTTGTCATGACTGTGCTTGGGTGTTACTCATAACTGTTAAATGGCCTGACTAATAATGTCAGGAACCCTGCTGACCTATAGCAGATCCTGTTCAGGTGTTCACTATAAACCACCTGGAGTACACCCACCTTGACAGCTCATCTCACTGGAGCCTCATTATCTGCCATGTGTGCTGGGAAAAAACCCCATGTGATCTCACTAGCACAGCCATTAATCAGATGTATCTGAAAAATCAGAACACTGTAACCTGTTCATTATCTTTCATTTTCCACTCAATGGCCCATGATGTTTCCTCCTGAAACAAGCCCATTGTGAACATAAAGGGATAGATCCCGAATGTGAATTACACTTACTTAAAAGTAAATGGAAAGAACCCATTGTAAAGTTTAAAGCTTTATAAACATGTTTGTTTTGAACTATTTTGTCCAGATGTGGCCTCTTCTCAGATTGTGTGGAAAACGTGCGCATGCAGGATGTGGAAGACAGAGTACGGCAGATAGCACAGGCAAGTCTAGACAATAAGCAAAAATGGCAATCATGCGGCAGGAACCGAGAGCGACCATATATTTTACATCTAAAAGACAGAAGCTCGTAAACCGTCTTTTTTTCCTCATTTCAGATCAGAACAGAGCTTTCAGAGCATGAGGTGCGGCTCAGCCACATCAGCAAGCCACTAGGCGTTGACTTCACTAATTTGCTGCCTAATTAAACAGCGTGTGCTGCGGTACGAAGTTCAGCGTTCGCCTGAGACACCAGGGAGGGGAGCGGAAGGATGGAATCAGTTTTGTTGGGGAATACATAAAAGCTATCCTGTGCCCCCCCATTTTGAAAAGGCGGGCAGGCAATGGTCTCCCGTGTTTCATGGGCAGCCTCTCCTATTTGAGACGCACGTGCGATTCAATTTCCAGCGGATGAACGAGCTTTTTCAGGGCGGATTTTTGTGCGGTCCATACTACTGCACAGCTCTATACCAAGAGAGTACAGCCACTATTCACTGCTCTCTCTCTCTCTCTCTCTCTCTCTCTCCATACACACAGTGAAGCGTACAAGCATTGGGGGCTTGTCTCTGTCCCAGTTCCCCTTTCCTCCATTAATGAGTTTTTAAAAAATATATAAATAAAGGAATGAGTGATTGCTTTAGTCACTTTCCGTTTTAAGCCAGGAATAGGAATTGAGTTCTTTGTGGCCATATTCAATCTTGTTAAAACAGACACTACAAAAGTGTTTGTTGTGCAATGGCCTGCCTAAAACAAGCCCAGCACTAGGCTGTAGATATTTTTTTCTTTTTGATGGATTATTACTGTGACATGTGGCCTCTGTTCTGTTGTAAGAAACCGTTTTGTTTTCTGTAAGACTCATACCATAAATATCATGTCAACAGTATTTATCTGTCAATATTTTTAATTCCATATTTTCAATAGCACACTATTGTAATGTGTAATCTGCAATAATTTCTCAGCTGCCTGGACTGTAGACCTACACATCATCAATATATTAATTTAACCATGCATAATTCCATTTCTTTTTTCCAAATGAAAAGACAAAATGATTTTAAATCATTGAGTTGTCAGGACCAAAGGAAAGCAATTCGGTCCAGAATGATTTTGTCAAGCCAGGTTTGTTCTATAATTACCTGATTTGTTCGAGTTTAATCACATTTATTTCTAAAGGTCAGCTGGCCCAAAAAAGAAAGCCAGCTAAAATGGACATTTGTTGTTTTTTTTTTTGTTTTTCTTTTCTACAAAAGCAGTGAATCGCTTCTCTTTAAAAAGTTTTGACAAATGACAGGTGTCTGAGGTATTTCAATTAATTTTTCCAAAGTGCAGAACCTCCCATGTTAACTGTCAAAGTCCTTTATTTTGCAAGCTCTGGCAAACTTGTTGAGCAATCTCCGACTGCTCATTCTATAATCCATACCTTACAGACAGTGCCTCTTCAAAATGATGGTTTAACATACGCAATGATACATTTTACAAGGGTCAAACATTTCAAAGTGTGTTACTACATCTCTCATGTTCTCTCACAGTCATATTTACCACCTGGATGCCTGGCTGCTTGTAACATGAGAAGAGAGGAGGTTGTTTTTTTTCCGATGACTTGGGGTAGGATTCAGCCATCTCAAGCAGAAAGGACTCCAGATGATTCACTTTAGAAGGCTTTCTCTGAGCTTCCCTGACTAAAGGAATGCTGTTATGGATAAATATGCTGGCAGCTATGAAACAGCGTTGAACAACCGAAATCAACACTGGGTGCCCTTACTTCAGGAAACATTAGAAGAGTCATTTTAGAGAGGAGAAAGAAAGAAAAACAAACAATGCATCACACTGCATACACCCCGGAGGGGTTTCTGTCTAATGTCAACGTAATGTCAGATACAGCTTAATGGAGACAATAAAATTCAACAACCTGATGTAATAGTGCTCACACTTATTTCTATTGCATTTTAAAACTATTATAAAGATTACTGAACAGCATCTACATTGTATGTCATCCGGTTACCTACAGTAACAGTTAACACTGAGGGCCATACAGTCCATATGGAGAGGTTGCTCCGGCTAAGAGATCATGAACTGAAGTTTACTGTATACGGGCCACATCAAGTCCACATCATGAATATCCACTTCCTGTTATTTTCATTGAATCAACTGTGTATCCAGTGAAGAAGAGCATTTTTTGTTTAATTGCAGGGAATTTGGCACAGGGACATCAATGAGTATGGCTTTATTTCCTTAACCTACAATTGGAATAACACCAACTTGTCAAGCAGTCATCCATAAATAACTGTCTTATAAATCAGGCACAATCAGTGGTTGTTACACATCTTTGGAGGCACAATATGAGCTTCCAGTTGCAACGCATTTGTGGATTTTGATCAGCAAGCGTATAGTGGCTAATTTGAATCTCCCACCCGCTGAGTGTTGTCATCAGCGCTGAGACCTTAATATCTAGAGAAAATAATGAGGTACACGAGCCTACTCCTAGTACAGATATTGGTTTGCCATTTTGTTTTGCATGGACCTGCCCAGGATGTCATTTGGCACAATCATTTTGCACAATGAAAAACACTAGGCCCAACAGCCAATTATACCATGATACGACCGAAGCTATGAGAAACGACAGGCCTTATGGGGCCTAATACCTCACGTGCCCCAAAAGTAGCATGTTCCCCTCAGAGACCTGGGTAGTGTTGGCAATAAATCTTATATCCTAACTGCCTTTACGCAAAAGAGAGAACGTTTAATTGCGTGGATGATTGACTTGTTGCACGTACAGAGAACCAAGCAGGCTCTAGATATGCTCTAGAAGTCACACGGCAGGATCCAAAAAAAAATCTCACATTTTGTTCTTTTCAACCCCACTTTGTGTAGAACACCCGCAATTCAATGAGGCGCTGGCTCTTCTAAGGGTTTATGGAAGGGTTCCCCCCCCCCCCCCTCCTCGAATAACATTACCATACCTCTCTGCATCCGCACCAGCACGCTACGTGACGACGCTCACATATGTTCCCTAATAATTTGTGCACGCTTTGCGGGATATTAAGCAGGCTTAGGCATGTGAGACGAAATGATTTGAACCCGTGCGGTAGAGGCGTAAATTTGCACTCGGAAATGTAATTGATTTATTTATTTATGACATGATGCAGAACAATTTTTAAACTGAGATTTACTACTGTAATGCGGCTTCAGAGGGAGGTTTAGCGCCACTCCGGAGAGCCTCGCGAGCTCAAACCTTCCAAGAATGTTGATAAGCAGATCCCCGAAATGAAATCTCCCAGCCTCGGCTGGATCTGCCCCTAATCGTTTTATTTACAGTTACAATAAAGACGACTCTTAATGGTGGTGTGAAATAATAGGCAGCCGAGGAACAATCGGAACAGTCCTAAGCGCATTCCAATTTTCGCATTAGGCTAATCGACGAAAGGAAGGAAATAAAGACATCAGTTGGATGAAATGAGTGTAATTGGAGAATAATGTAGTTAGTTTGCTCTAATCTTCTGCATAATATTAAAATGTTCTAAATGCGCCCCAGCTGCAAGCAATCACCTTCTCGGGAGGGGAAATGGTGTGGGGAGGCTGACTTCAGTGGGAAGCCAGCGCAACTGCCTGCTAGTGCAGTTGCCATCCTCTCTTCCATCACCCAACCTTACTTTGCCTTGCATAGAATTGCTGGCTATTGAAACCAGCTCTATTAGCTAGTGATCTTATGTCAATAATGGTTCATTCATAACTGCCAGAGAGTGTTGGCAGTTCACAGGTAGGTTCTCTTTCTAACTGGTAAAATTATGATTTTTACAAACATACAAATAAAAACAGTTTTTGCATGTGCGTGTTTTTCTTCCCAAGACCTGACTGCACACCCTCATTGACTTTTAACAAAGAATGTTCAAATAATTTAGCACTGAACTTTCATTATGTACTGGCCTCTGCAAAACTGGAAATAACATAACTGTTAACTCAGCAATGATCCTTCACAAGTATTTTGATCCCATGATGGTATTTTGATGCAGTTCTTTGTTTTGTAAATTGACCCACTTGAATTACAGCATAAGGAAAAAAATTGAAGTTTTGCGTGTGTGTGTATGTGTGTATAGGTGTGTGTGGGTAGGTGTGCGTGTGAGTGTGTGTGTGTGTGTGTGTGTGTGTGTGTGTGTGTGTGTCATTTTCACTGGCACCCAATTTTCCGTCGAAGTTCCACTCAAAGCTGCCATCAGTAGCCTTGCAGTGGAATTAACCAAGGTTATTTGTTTTCCCTTTGGCTTTGACTCGCCTATGATTTCAAGGCAAAACTAGCTCTGAGGCTGCTCTTTAGTGATGTTATTGTGCAGGAAATTGTCATTAGTCAGTGGAACAAATAACGTAGAACCGTCATGGCTTCCTTTGCTCTGCATCTAAATACAACAATGAATTAATCAAATTAAAATTCCTTGTTATGCGATTTTGTTTAATTTCCACAACCAAGCCCTATTTAGTATTTGACAAAACCAGAAAAGACAAGTCACAGTTTGGGGCTCAGTAACAGTGTTATATTAGTAAAGAATTATCAATCCTTTAAGCTAATTTGGATAACTTGGGAACCATAAAGTAAGCTATGAAAATATAGTATTTACTAAGCTCCCACCCCCTCCACAGTACTTAACAGCTATGCACACAAATGCACTTTGTTTCCTGCATTGATGCCTTGCCATTTGTGACACATTAAATCCCACAAATTAATATAAATCTACAAAGGTATTACAAATGACGGTGTTGCGAGAATTACGAGTGCGAAGCATCGCGCGGATCGCCTCGGAAGCCCCTCCAACTTTCACGGCGACGAGGCCGAGACCACGAAAATCGAGCGCCGAGCTTGAGGGGGGAAACCGTAGAAAAAATCCCCTCTACATGATTTGAGGTTTTGGCTGGGGCCTGCGCTGGTGTGCCGGCACTGTACTGTGTCTTTAACTGGAGAGCTCGGCGCTCCGCAGTCAGGCAGTTTAGGCAAGTGCCATATGCCCTGACAAAACCTAGCGGCAGCCCAGAGCACGGGGAGCTGTTTTGTCATTAGCCCCTCACGCGGCTGAGGTGGAAACTCATTTAGCCCCATGCTGGACCTTCATTATGATAGACTTGTATCAGATGGCATTTCTGGCCAGGCGCTGGCTCTCGGCGACGGGGGGAAAGCTGCGGCTTCGGCCCCTCTGCCCCAGCGGGGGAACGCGCACCGGGCCCCTCTCCTTTGGCAGATGCTGCAGCAGGCGTTATGAAAGACCACCTTGGTGGCTGCTGTTGCCGCGCAGTGCTGACAGACCAAACGCCGCCACCTCCTCCTTGTTTTTCTCCTCCTCCTCCAACCTCCTCCTCCCTCCTCCTCCTCCACCTCCTCTGCCTGCATCTACCCCATACCCCCCCCCCCCACCCCACCCCCACTCATCCACCAACCCCAGAAGATAGAAATGTCAGAGATTCAACGTTTCCAAGGAAATGGCTGAAACAAATTTCTCCCTGTTTGCTGACAGTCGTTTTACCTCGGGACTGTAATAAAAAGTCAATGAACCAAGGGAAGTCAATATATTCTAATAACAAAGACACGGGAGTTGTCATTTTTCAGCTCTTTGGCTTCATGAAAATATGTCTCTCCTTGAAGACGCAATGAATGGGAAAGAAAGTTGCTTTTTGAAAGATAAAGCCAACATAATGCATGCACAAAGAAAAATAAATGTTTAAAAAAGCTCCTGACTGTCACTGAACAAATATGAACAGCAATTTGGCTCTGCAAGTGTAAACTGATAAAAACCACAAAACAAACCTAAGACTGTGACTTTTTTACTTTGATCTTTTAGCTTTACCTTTGTCAGGGAGAAAACAAATTCAAGTGAAACCATGGTTGCTCGATTCTTCCCTCTACTCTGTTGTATTCAGTGGAAATAATTCAGGTATCCCTAAATTCAGCATACCTGAACCATGTATATCTTAAACCATTATTCTGTTAATGAAATAGCATTAGAAATCAATCTGATTCTTAAATTCTCTTTTGCATTCTCTTCTATTATTGTGTTTAAAAATGACCTTGAATTATTATTTCTCCCATATGGACACACAGCATGGCCTTAGAGAGCAGCCATTTGTAATGTAGATGCAGTCCGCGCACTATCGCGGTGGCTGGTTCAGGGATTGTGTGTCCGCCGAATAGAATAATGGATTTCTTAAACGCGAAAGAAAAATACTAAACAAAGCCATATGAGAGACTCAGGAAGCCTGTCAGGACTTCATTAGCCGTCTTTGAGCGGGGAGCTAAGAGCCGCAAGCTGGTTCTGTTTAGCTGCTTAACGTCAACAGGAACGATAGCGCAGCTGCCTGCCCTCCCCTGATCCGCGCGGCCCAGAAAGAGGCCGCGCGCGAACCCCGCTCTCCCAGCGGACGCGCCGCGGAAAAGAGCGCCGGCTGCGAGCGGCCTCGGCGGCCTTCGTCCCCAGACTTCAGAGCGCCGCAGACACAAAGCCGTTTCTCAGGGAAGCGTTTCTGCGCGCTCGGAGAAAGCGCAGAGTGATCTCCGTCTGCAGCGCTCCTTCTTACCCAATCTTCCCCCCGCAGGTTTAGGCGCTAGTCTTTCGCACTGAATCATACATTTTTTAAAAAATGCAAAGCCACTGCTCTGCGAATGATTGCGTCGCACTCTAAGATATCAGAAGCAAAACATCATCAAAGCCCGAAATGCTTCTTTTTTATTTCAAAGCCTGATTTAAAAAAATTATTTTGTTAATGACAGCAAAGGAATCATGGATGGAATGAAATCAATATTTGATCATGATTTTTATTTTCTTGTGGTGATAGTGTGTTTTATTTTTTGTGTGTATCTTTTTTTTTTTGCATGTGTGCGTGTTCGTACGTCTGTATGTGTCTATGAATACATGTTTGCATTCATGCATGTTTTTGTGTATGTGGATGTGTGTGTGCGTGTTCATGTGCATGCATGTACGTGCGTGCGCGTGTGTGTGTGTGTGCCAAAGTGCACATGCATGCGTTGTCTATGACCAGTTCTACTGAAATGCACAATCTGGGTAAAAGGCATGATGCTGTGCAGCCAACCACAATCACTTCCTTGAGAGCCTTGGTGTCAGACGTAGCCAGAGTCAACTGACACTGAAGCTATTTCATTAGAGGCTGACATTTCAACAGGGGAATGGCCGTAGTTATTTCCCACTTTAAAAGCGATATCAAATAGCATCTAGATACCCACAGTGCATGATTCTGTTTTTCTCCCCTCTGACCTGGGGCTGTTGGAGGTGTATGGTTCCTCCCTCCTGATAATTATTCACTATCAGGATAGCTGGAAACTCACCTGTCTCACCTAGGAGAATTGATACATATTTTGCATTTGCATTGTTTGCAATTCAATGCCTGTGACTGCTCATCTCTGGTATGGTTGTTTATGTCCAGAGACGGAGCAGAAAGAGATTGGAATCAGGCTTCGGCCACGTGTTCCTGAAATGTTTTTCAAAGGCAGATGAATATCAAATGAACAGGACGAAAGACCGGTAACCTGAAGCTGCTGTCTGTCTTCGGTGTTAGGTTTTTGGTTTTGGTACCAAGTGTGAGCAGTGTATAATTGAAGAAAATCTGCAGAGTGAGAACTGTATTTAAGCGCCACCTAGTGACAGTTATTTCCCGGCATGGTGCAGCACATGACTTTGAAGGAAAAGAACAATACACAGCCAGAGGTTTGAAGGAAGGGTTTTGGGGAACACTGCCTGTTGTCTTAACAATATTGGCATTCTAGTTATTTTTATGCTTCTACAGTGTCACGACTGTGACTATTAATAGTGGTTCTGCAGCTAATATTACCAATATTACCACTACAGCGGGTGCCTTTGTAGCTGCTGTGGCTGCTTCTACTGTTACTGCTAATACTAAATATAGTAATAAATGATTAACCTCTTCATCATGAACATATCTTATAATTATTATTTGTATTATTGCTGTGAAATGTGTTACAATACGTGTTATATGAAAGGTAGCATTGCTTCTTCACTGTATCAGTTTGGCATCTAACAATGTTAATCAACACAGGGAAAGTTTGCAAATCATTCAATGTGCCCTTGAATGCTGTTCTGTCAAAAGGGATTCATCTGTGACATTTGCTTGAAGTTATAGGCATTTCCCTATATCAGACCAAACAAACACAAGGGTGACTGTGACATGTCACTGTCACACTGCATAAAGGTAATATTCTCTGAGATCGCTGTCACTTCCACTTTGGCCCTGGGCCTGGCAATAGCTGATTTATTTTTATCACAACAATGAAAATTAGCATTATGCAGCTGCCAGTTTAGACTTACTTTCAAAGGATATCTGTCTACGCTTGATCTGACAGTGTCACCTTCCAGTCTAGATTGTGTTATAATGACAGTGATGTGCATTTATATAAGATATACAGATTCGTGAAATTCAGATAGTGTTGTTTATATTTTTTGTGCACATACAAACATCAGCACTAAGGTCATTTTGATATAGAAAGTGGTTATTTCATGTCAAAATTTAAATGAAACCTACTTTAACATAAAAAAAACAGTTCTCTGTGTTCAGTGGTTCTATCCAGAAGACATGAAATGCATATAATTCTAAACCTATGTAATAAGTCGTATCATTCTGTAGTGAATTACCATGTGCTACTCTAAATAACTTGAGCAAGCAGAGATGTACAAATCTGTTGAAAATGTCCTAAAGATGGAACATTGCCCTCTCATGCCAGTTGAGTAAAAAAAGCAGAACATATGTATAGCACTCAGAGTGGACATTTCTTAAAAATATACATCCCTGTGATCTATTTATAAAACCCCATACATGTTTCATGAAATACTTACATGAAGATTGTATCTAATGAAGTCATTAGATGCAAGGCTTGTTTAATATATGTTCATCAGGGCAGAGCAACAAACAATTGTGACAGAGATTTCATTTTCAGGCACAGGTCACAAGTAAATGTACTCTTTATATCATTATTTATAACATTTACTGGAGTCACACTTGTTTCCGGTGAGAAGGCGCTCAGCCCTTACAGCACAACACTTCTTACGACCATACGATTCCTCAGTCGCTCCCTCCCTCCACAATGCTCACTGGCACGGCTGGCATCCCTGTGCAACGTTCTGGATGGAAGGGTAGATTTGGCAACCTAACCCAATGTGACACCGCAAAGCTCAAACGCACTTTGTTTTTGTGTCACGCAGATAAACGCTTCGCCTCTGAAGAGGGTCTTCCAGAAGAGCAGGTTTCGGCGCCGAGACTCGCGACGCGTCCTCGGCTCCAAGTGGACTAGAAGCAGATGTTCATCCGCCGCTCACTCGCACACTCAGGGAACGGCGGGGAAAGCAGCTTCTCGGCATAGCCCCGGTCTCATATCTGAGGAATGCAGAATTTCACACTTTGACTGGCAGAAGTGATTGAAACGCTGATAAGCTTGATTAATTGAGCGCATGGTTCAGTGAATGAGCCTTCGAAAAGGTTATCCTCATACTTGATTGTCTCACAGTTACCCTTTGCATTACATAGTTGCGCTCTACTTTTGAGCAAAAATGTTGTGCTCACCATTCAAATTTGAACTGCATTTTACAGTACAGTTCAAGTATTTTGTAAGTTGTGGTAGCCTGTAATTCTCCTAGCTATTCATATATGTATTCAGTGTTGAGTCCTGTCTTTTATTCACAGCCTGTTTTCATATCTTCTGCTGACATTTTCAATGGTCATGAAGATAATTTGCCACAAATAAAATATCATAAGCTGTAAATACTCACAATTTGTAAATAATGATGCATTCTTATTTAATTTGAAGGAATGATAAGGAAAGAGCCAAAACAAAACATCAGCTCGTCTTTAATTTCCTTTTTACTTAAAGCAGGCTAGTGGGGAGGGGGGGGGGTGGATTGGCTATGCAGATGAGAACAAAATTCTTACAGATTAAACCTGATTGTGTAAACTATTCACAAAGTGGCTGAAGAGAACATGGAGTACTCATTTATCTGAAGGGCTTTACTGTTTTTGAACAATCACAGTTTCTGGCACAGAATACCCTTCCATGAAAAAAGGATTCCCCCTTAATTGCTATCTGTTTTCAATGCACACATCAATTTAATTTGCTCTTAATGTTACTACATCAACTAAAAAGGATAATTTATCCAGTTTAATACAGTATGCACAAATACAATCTGTTTAGTGGTTTAAATCAATTATGTAATCAGTTCTGAAGACATCCTGAAACACAATGTTCCTTTTGGAGGCATATCTGTAGAAAATGAAAGACAGAAGGAAATCAGACATTTTCACATGTGTAGAGTATGTTAGGGAGGCTCCACGCTGCTGACTAACCAATACCTTGTAATAAGAGGAAATATGTATTAAGCATTACTAAAAAAATTGTTCACTATGCTGTATTGATTAGTTTTGTTCAATTTAAAGCAAACTCTGTTTGATCCGATCTGACGTAAAAACATCCTGGCAAAATTACATCCACATGTCTCACCAAAGTGCATTTGTAAAAATGGGCCACACTAAAGCAACAAACAACAAAAAAAACTACATTTATTAGAACAACCACTTGTATACGAGAGTCATTACTACAACTGCTACTACTACTACCACTACTGTTATGACTAGTACTATAAGTGGTTTGTTTTCAAGTTGTTTTTTGTTTTTTTAAAAGCAGTAGTTTTCCCAGTTCCATGGCTGTTGTGATACACAGTATAAACCACTACCGCCACCATATTTCACAGATGAGGTGGTATGTGTTGGATCATGAGCGGGTGGATCTTTCTCCACACTCTTCTATATCCAACATATTGATGCAAGTTTAATACTCGTCTCATCTATCTCATTCGCTATTGCTGAGCTCATCAAATTCTTGCTTCTTAACAATATACCAATTCAATTGATTTTTACACAACTCAATGTTTTGCCAGTGTCTCTGATCAATTTATTCTGATTTTTCCACCCAATGATAGCTTGCTTTTTAGGCAATTACACTGTTTTGCTATTCATGTGGAGAGACAACAGCAACAGACTTCAAAAGCAAATGCAAAACCTAGAATAAACTCAAAACCTCTTGTTAGCACCCTTGTGTATGAACAAATAAAGAAATGACAGACAGTTGGCCAAGAAACAGCTGAGCAGCCAATTGTCCAACTACTTTTGGTCCCCTCAACCAGGAGACTATGTATAAAAGGGCTGTAGCTTACACAAGGATCACCCAAATGCATGTACATACCTCCAAATTAAAGCTGACAGTCTATAGTTTAGTCTCATATTCATTGTTTCATTTGAAATCCAACGTGCTGGACAAAAATTGTGTCGCTTTCAGGCGCAAGTAGAAATATTAGCGCACATAGAACATTTTCACTTCTTCTTAAAGCAGGATTAGCAACTTAAAAAGGCAATAGTGCAAGCCAATATTTGCTTTTCAGCTTAATTCTGTCATCAGGTCCTATAATATTGAGCTGTAGAGTTAACATCTCCTGGCAGTTTGTCTTTTTATCACATTTATTTAAATAAAAGCCAGACAGAAACTTTTTTTTAACTAAAGAGCCAGTGTTTTTACTGATAATGAAAATATGCCTTACTTAATTTCCTTAAGTAGTAAATTATGCAATAAAATATTTAACTGGCAAGAGCATCCTGCGCCTTAAGCAATCTACCTCTGTTTATTTATTCATATGTAAGTGGAAAAAGGGGGAAAAAGAAAAAAAAAACTTTCAGAGAATGTA